>NW_012151063.1:5293805-5314881 GCF_000956105.1 Propithecus coquereli | reverse complement strand
AGCTCCGTCTGTGCTGTGACCTAGACAAGTTTATTTAACTTCTAACCCTTAGTTTCATTTCTGTGAAATATGGATAATAATATTTCCTAGGTCATAGGGGTTCTTAAGATTTTAAATTAATCCAGGTAAAGCATTTAGGATCACACTTGTCATATATTCATATTTCTTTAAATATTGCCATTTGTCTTTGTTCAGAAGAAAAATATTGAGGAGTCAGTGCTATCTCAAGGTGAAACTATTCAACCAGAGTTGGTAATTAGAAACTAGAAAATGAATAAGTGTACACTGGGATCTATCTGCATAGAGATGGCACCTGAAACCAAAGGAAGAAAGTGCGAGGATATATAAATAGTGTTTTACAACAAGGATTTATGTTTCTATTACTATAACATTCACAGAAAATTTAATTTGCAATAAGATATAAAATCTGGAACCAGAATGAGGTTTTCTATGAATTCTCTCAATTATTGACTTGGTTTATGATGACTTTTATCCTATTAAAATCTTTCCTTTTCCCTAAAGCCAGGGAAATGCTTAGTCTGTTGTTGCTGGACTTGGCTTTGCCCTGAGCCCTTACAAATCTTTCTATTTGAACTTGTGACACATTTCTGGACGCCTTCTCCAGATACTGTAAAAATCTCATCTTCTGATGATGATGAAGATGTGGCATTTACTTCTACACCCTACTGGTTTCTTTAGGCACCAAACTTTGGCTTAGTCCAATATTACCCTTGATTTCCCATAGATCTTCCAGAACTGGACCTTTCTTCTGAGTTGAAATATAGGTTCCATGCTGAAAAGTCTAAAGGCAAAGTGTGCATTGAAGGTACTAGGAAGGACTGCTACCCATTTACCAAATTGATTTCCTCTTCTTTCTTGGCACTTGGCCAAACAGCACTTCACAGCCTCTCTTTCAGTGAGGTGACATTGCTGGATGACATGCTAGCCAAGGGTTAATGAGCAGAAGGGATGTGTGTCACTTCCAAGCCTGGCTCATGAAAATCTCCCACAAATTTCCTCCCTGTCTCTCTCCCTTTCTGTTGCCTGGTATAGAAATGACTGCCCCCATCCTCCCAGGGAAACCTTAGACACATGAATTAAAGATGGGTCCCTAAAAATGGCTTGGAAATAATAAATAGAGTGAGGAGACAGACCGCAGATTGGGAGGAAATATTGGCAATCCATAAATCCGATACGGGGCTAATATCCAAAATATATAGGGAACTCAAACAACTCAATAGCAATGAAACCAACAACTTGATTTAAAAATAGGCAAAGGAACTGAACAGACATTTCTAAAAAGAAGACATACAAATGGCTGACAAATTGTGGGGAAAAAAAACCAACATTTCTAATAACCAGGGAAATGCAAATTAAAACCACAATGAGATATCTCATTAAAGATATTAATATATCTTTATATATATATTTTTTACAAGTGTATATATATTTTGTTTCAAAAACTGAAATAAGGATATTGCACACTGTTTATGTCTGTGTGTTTCAACAGATTCATAACAGAGCAGAAGGTCCCAAGAAGGAGGACATAATGATTAAAGTCCAGGGCTGCTGGTGTATGCACATGGCCTTAAACAATAATACGATTCCATCTGCAAAGACCAAAGCTGACAGCAGATATGATTGATGTCAACAAAACTCATGAAAGGTAGAACTGGGATGAACACAGGCTTGTTCACTGAATCCCAGTTTACCATGATGACGATTTTTCCCTTATAGCTTGAAAGAGGGAAATTTAGGACAAACAATGAAAGCATAAGTTAACAAAACAGAGCAGGTGGCAATGGCCCATTTGGCAGAAACTGTAACCTAAAAAACCAGGAGCAGGCTGCAAATATAAATAACTCCAGATAAGTACTAGAAAAATCCAGGCATCACAGTTCCATTAAGGGAGCTAAAATGATGCCTAAAAATTAAAAGAGGCTAAAAGCGATTGACCAAAAATGAATGACTCAGAATTAGGAACATTGCTAGACGTAGAGCCTTTGTAACCATGGCATCACATGCACACCCTCACCAGTTGTGCAGGTTTGCAGATTGTCCCTGCATTGCCTCTCCTGGTTTGCTGCAAAATATTGTTTCTGGTGAAGTTATTTCGTGTCAGCCAAAGTGCTGTTTTTATGGAATTGCCCATGGAGAGAAGCCCATCATAGGGTCTGAGCGACACAGAGAAGCCCTGGTACACTACTAAATTTAGATAGGATTGAGCCATACACTAAAATTCCTGAATCACCTCACTTTTCAAATCTCCTCTAGGCATGAAATAGACCCACTAGCATAAGATGTAGTGTGGGCATTTTCGGAGGGAATAGGAGACATTCTGCTACCAAGAGCAGGACTATGAATCACAAGGCAGCCTTTGATTAAATCCCTGGATGCTTGCAGATTAAATTTAGTGACTTTTAAAAATCAAATGTCTTGCCTTCTAGATGATCTCGTTCTAAAGCAAGTAACACCGCTCCTGGGTATTGCCAGTCTAAGACGTTCAGCTTTTCTAGGAACAGTTTCAATTGGAAGAAAGAACTTAGTCTTTGGAAACAATCCCGTTTCCAAATAGCGATGATCGTACTTCACTGATGAAAAATTAATATGTACTGAAGTTGAAGGCTATAAAACACAATCTCTCAAAAGAGTGGCAAACTCTTTTGAGCATTCCTTTCTTCAGTATTCCTTCAGATTCATGACTGAATCTCTGCCTAATCAATAAATAGTTGTTTGTTAAATAGTTACTGTTTCTGTTTGGGTTCTCAAGGGAAAACACACTTTGCAGAGTTTTTGTTTGTTTGTGTTTTTAAGACAGTGGGCAAACACTGCCCAGCTGGGAACTTACTGACTGAAGGTGGCTTCTGATGCATTTCTGCATTTCTGCGTGGTATTCCAAATTCAGGACACAAATGTCCTGAGTGGGTGTGGTGCTATAGCAGATTATTGCTATGTTCTTACTTCTGTAGGCACTTTCTTATAAAAGTATGCAGTTAAGTCCTCTTCATGATTTACAATTAAAATTTTGGAAAATCCATGCTGGCTGAACATGTTATAGTTTCTTTTTTAACTCTGGAGGTATAAATAGACATCTTTCTGGTAAAATGCTTTATAATTACCCAGGGGGCAATACTTTTTAACTATCACCATAAGATTAACCTTATATCTAACCCTAATTCCCCTCCCTGGCCTCACAGTCTAACTGGGACCACAAGGAACAGGATAGTGTAGTTCCCAAAGGATTGTCAAAAGAAGCAAGAAGGATTCTGAACAAGCAGCACACAAAGACACTACTGTATACATTTCATAGTCTCGTTCCTTGAAACACTGGGGCAATCACCCTCTTGTACCCTAAAAAAAAAATTAGTAATTCCTAAAAAATTATTTAGGAATAAATAGTACAGAAATAAATTTATCTAATAGGTAATTTTTTTTATTTAGTTAAGTAGAATTCAGATGGAAAGAGTAATTCAAATTACAGGCCCGCCAACACAGGACACTCACCATTTGTTGTATCTTCACGTTGTCTTGAAAACCAGCCACCCACGATGCATGCTCCTACGCTGCAAGAGGAACGATAAAACACAAGCGAACATCAGCCTTATTCATAAAATATGGGAGCCAGGAGCTGAGGCAGCTCTTTCAAGTTCACAGGCTCTTATATGACAACATGTAATTCAGAGGCTCCCTGTGGAGGGAGATGTCATGGGCAACCTTCGGAAATTTAAGTGGTATCTAGGGTTTTTATCAGTGACAGCTCATTATTCCTGTTGCCCAGAGAAGAAGAGGATAAACACATCAGTCAGAACCCTTTCAAAAGTAAGTCTAGAGCACCCAACTGGAGCTTATGTACCAACACAGTTTTCCAGAGGTGATGCCAGACACATCAGAAACAAACCCAGGCTTAAGGCTGAGTGGCAAAAACAGCCGTTTGTATTCCAACTGTGCATCCAAAGCCACTTGCCTAAATGACACGCGAGTGTTTTCATTTAGATCTTTTGAATTACAATTTCTGGCTTTATGGCGTATTTCATCTGGGCCACTTCCAAATGGATCCTCTGGCATGGTTATAGCCTATGATAGAGTGACATTCAGTTTAAAAATCATTACCTTAATCATCTCTGCTACTTTGATTTAGTGTGAGGGGTGGCTGATTTTGTTTTCTTGCTTACTGTTAGAATTTTACTCATGTTAAAACTACTTTGATTATTAAATTGAACCCATGGATCACAAAATGAAAGTTTAGAGGACATAGTTTTGGGATTTTGTTTCCTACACACATGTTGAATCAAATTTGATGATGCAACTTTTCCTGAGCTGAACCAACCATGAAAATTTAGTGTTTGCTTGAGATAAGAGATTAGGAGAGCTGAATTTATTGAGTATGTTTGGAATCTAGTTTGAGAACATTGGACCAACAGTAATCCCCATAGCCACACACCAGGAGGAAGGCCCTCACACGTCATCTGTTCAAATCAGTGATGCGACTTCTTGTCATCATTCAACTTGGCCTAATTGGCTACATTTTTGAAATATCCTCTAATTTCTTAAACATAGTTTCTCACGGAACAAAAGTAAAAATAGATAAATTGGACTACTTAAAATCAAAAACTTTTGTGCATCAAAGGACACAATCAACAAAGTGAAGATAATATATGGAATAGGAGAAAATAATTGCAAGTCATATATCTAAAAGGGGTTCCTGTCCAGAATATATAAATAACTCCTATGGCTCAACAACAACAGCCAAATAACCTGATTAAAAAATGCACAAAGGCCTTGAATGGACATTTCTCCAAAGACAACATAAAAACGGCCAAAAAGTATGGGAAAAGATGCTCAACGTCACTAGTCATTAGGGAAATGCAAACCGAAATCACAATGAGATATCATCTCATATCTCTTAGGTTACTACTGGCTACTATTAGGGTGGAGATAAAAAAACAAAATGAAAGAAAACCCAGAAAATATGAAGTGTTAGTAAGGATGTGGGAAAATTGGAACCCTTCTGTGCAGTTGGTAGGAATGTAAAATGGTACAGTCTCTATGGGAAAAAAATTTTTAAATGAGGGTTCCTCCAAAAATTAAAAGTAGAATTACCATATGATTCAGCAATTCCATTTCTGACTATATATCCAAAGGAGTTGGAAGCAAGGTCCCAAAGAGATAACTGCACTCTTATGTTAATAGCAGCATTATTCACAGTTGAGAAGTAGAAGCAACCCAGGTATTCATGGACAGACAAATGGATAAACAAAATGTGGCTGATGCATACAATGAAATATTATTCAGCCTTAAAAAGGAAGGAAATTTTGGCCCATGCTATTAATACTACGTGGTTGAACCATGAGGACATTATGCTAAGTGAAATGAACCAGTCGTGAAGGACAAATACTGCATGTTTTTATTTACATGAGGTACATAGAATAGTCCAATTCATACAAACAGAAAATAGAAGGGTGGTGTCCAGGGCCTGAGGGGGAGAGGGAAATTGGGAGTTGTTTAATGGGTATAGAATTTCAGTTTTGCAGGAAGAAAACATTCTAGAGATTGGCTGCACAACAATGTTAATACACTTAACACTACTGAACTGTACAATTAAAAGTGGTTAAGATGGCAAATTATATATTATGTGCATTTTACTCCAATTAAACATTTTTTAATTTAAACATAGTTTCTAACATCAAGAGATTTGTCCTTTTTTGTTCTCTTTCAATCAAAATTTTCTAAGCCTCATGTTGAATGTCTTGTGCATCACCTAAACCTGCAAATTGGACCATTTTAATCAAACATAATAATTAGACAATTCAAGCAACAGTCCTATTTTTATGAAAGGTTTTCAAGCCAGACAAATGTCAGGAGTAATGTGACATCCCTAAAATTACCTTTATCAGTTCTGTTTTTGAACACCATATATACACTTCACGTAATGTTTAGCTGCAAAACGCCAAAGTGCCACTTATAAACTGTGGTTGTTAGCCAACGAGCCTTCAATTAAAACCAGCATTAAGGTTTTATGCTTTCTAAGCTGTTTTAACTGATGATAGGAATGGATGAGAGAAGGGTTGGTGAAGCGTGCGTTATCAATCTGAGGCTTAAATGACTGTCTTGGTTTCAGAAAGCTAGCATTTTTAAAGAGACCTCTTAAAATAACAAAATTTGGTGTCATCAGCAAATATCGATCAAGCATTTTTAGGTATCCTTGGTAGTTACAAAAGAAAGATATCCTGTTCATTGTCCCCACACAGACTACAAAATTAACCTCTACCATCAGTCGACGTTGATTAAAGGAGCTTATCCTCTACGATGTGGGTAGATACCATCCAATCCATTGACGGTGATAACTGAGCAAAAACTGAGGTTTTCAGAGAAGATGAAATTCTACCTAAGTCTATGATGTAGAAATCCTGCCTGTTTCCAGCCTGCCAGCCTGCCCTACGGATTTCGGACTCAAGATTTCAACATCAATTTCTGTCTGAGTTTCCAGACCATGGGACCGCCCTACAGAATTTAAACTCCAGAAGTCTCACAACTGCAACATCAACCCTTGCCTGGGTTTCCCACCTACCTTCTTACCCTGTGGAATTCAGATGTGCCAGCCCCAGAAATTCCATAAGCCAAGTCCTTAAAATAAATAAATATTTCTTTTTCTCCCTCTCTTTCTCTAGATGGATGGATAGATAGATAGATAGATGAATTTTTGGGTTTATCCTATTGTTCAGATAACTCTAATTGATACAGTTCTTCACCTAAGCAGGAAATCAAGGCTCAGGAAGCAGAAACCTCAGCTGCACAGACAATAGTGGATATACCTTATGTCATACTCTCCCCTGGAGAGAAAATGCTGCTTTTCTCCTTGATAACTATTTTTATTTACTTGGAGAGGATTGTGCCAAAGACTGACTTCCGAATGTTGTTTGAATCCAGTGATTCAGTAGAATTGGAATCCTCCAAGTTTTCCTCTTTCTGACACCGTCATTGCCCTTTAGATACTGAGGGAGTGTTTTATCTGTTTATCAATGACATGTCCTCCTGCACAATTCCCTCTGGAGGCTAGTGACACTGTGGCAGCTCCACTCCTAGTGATGCCCTAGTCTGCAGAAGAGTAAAGGCAGACCTGCAGACTCCTGGTCAGACTTCCCACATCCTCTTCCAAGCGAGATTCATAAATAAGCATAAATAGTAGCCAAAATGTGGTCACAGCAGGGCGGTGCTCTAGAATAATAGCTTCATTGTCGAGTGTAGCTGACCGTAAACGCAGAGTGCCTGTGGGCAGCTTGATGAAACACGGGATAAATGAATTCCCTTCATCTCCCCTCACTGCTGAAATAGATTAAACAGCTTTTCTTAAAACAATACTGTTTCTTTTCTTATTTAGGAAAATCGATTTTGGTGCCCTGGGTGGTTAATAATTAAAAACAATGTCCATAGGAGTGGTGCCACGAATGCAGACGTGGACATTTAAAAACAGAATCTCTAATTTGGGGTATAATCTTTGTGGTTTTGGCTCTTCAAATATGTTCCTATTAACAAATGGGGATAGTTTCCAGGCTGTTTACTGAAACTATTTTCTTTTATATTCCACCTGCCTGTATTTTCTCTTATTTTCATGGGAATTATCATGTTCAGACCTTCCAAATTTCTCACTTGGTTTCTAGAACACTGTTGCAGTATTTCTTGATACACATATTATTAGCCTGGACACCGGAAAGGATCAAGGGGAAACAGACATTTCTTCACATACCTTGTAGGTAAATATAATTCAGACCACTCAGACCCTTTCCTTCCAGATGATCATGGCCCACATCAGATAAAATATTTCGTCCAAACCTCCTGCTAAGAAGAGTTGTGGCGAGTTTTGAAAGGAATATTTCCTAGCTTTTTTTTTTTTTAACATATTTTGCATGATGAAATTTACAATACTGTATTACAGACTTCTGTGGGCAAAGGAAAGCCCCTTGGAATATCATGACTTTTTTTTCTGTCAGTATATAGGTAATGTTAGCTTTTATGGAAATAGTATAACTAGGCTTAAAGACAGTTATTTCCATGGCCATCTTTATGTTTAGAGAAAATTTTCATTTAAAGGTGGATTCAAATCACAGGGTATCTGGCAAGCATGCCTATTGGCATGTTCTATCAGAAATAACCCTAATATTTCATTCTATGAAGTCTTTTTATGCACAAAGAGACAGAAGAGAAAGTATGAAGTACTATAATTTAAGAGCATCTTTATAATTACCTGGGAAGTTCTTCTTCCCTCCCTCCCTCTCTCCCTTCCTTTTTTCCTAATTTTTTTTCTGCTTAGTTTCAGTAGTTCTGTTTAAGATAATATAATGCAAAAGACATAGCTGTCACCCCCTTTGGTCTTTTTTCTGTTTTCTTTTCCTACAGAAAACTACTTTTGTAAGGTTGGTATATAACCTCCTCTCCCCTTCTTATGTTACAGTTATGTGACAGTGCATTATTGTTTTAACTCACATTTTCATAAGTAATAATCAGGCTCATTCTTTCCCACAAACCTGTCTGTATCCTCTGGCCACTTTTAGATTGGGACTTTTGTCTTTTAAATCGACTTGTACCAATTCTTTATATATTTTATTATTTATTTATTTATTTATTTATTTTTTGAGACAGAGTCTCACTCTTTTTGCCCGGGCTACAGTGAGTGCCGTGGCGTCAGCCTAGCTCACAGGAACCTCAAACTCCTGGGCTCAAGCAATCCTTCTGCCTCAGCCTCCCTAGTAGCTGGGACTACAGGCATGCGCCACCATGCCGGGCTAATTTTTTCTATATATTTTTAGTTGTCCAACTAATTTCTTTCTATTTTTAGTAGAGACGGGGTCTCGCTCTTGCTCAGGCTGGTTTCGAACTCCTGAGCTCAAACGGCCTCCTAGAGTGCTAGGATTACAGGCGTGAGCCACCATGCCCGGCCCAATTCTTTGTATATTTTAGATACAAATCTTGAGTCACTTGTATAAATTGCAAATATATATTCCCTATCTGTGGTTGGTTATTTGCTGGTTTCTTTTCAATGCAGGTTGTTTTAATTTTGAAGCAGTTACATTTACTTTTTTTAGGGAAGAAACCTCTGCGTGCCTATTCCAGGCACTAAATTAACATTCTATGTAATGAAGTGGAAAAAGAATATGGAGGTTCAATGATTTGATATGCTTATTTTAATTTGTTCTCCTGTTTCTACACTGTGTGTGTCTTATAACCAAAATGCACCTTGTTTCATTGACTCACAAGCCTCTTGGATTGGATCATTCCCTTCCCTGCCCTAAGACCTCTCTACAAGCATCTAAGAAAAAGGGCTCACCTGCTTTCTATACCCATTACCAATCCTCCTCCATGTGTGTTTCTGCTTTCAGAATATCCGCGACTTATTCAATTACATTTTCCAATCTCTTTATCACTTTTACTCTCTTACTGTCATTGAGCAGAGGAAAAATGAATAAATGTGTGTGATCCATTCACCCTCTTTTTAATGCAAAGACCACACAACTGTGGCCAACTCAAGAGACTTTGTCTAATGTCCTCTTTTTACATGTATGTGGTGGGGAGCTGTCCCAGGTTCTGATTTTAAGAGCGGCTCTTACATGCTGAGATTGGCTAAGAGTAAAAATGTTCATTAAAATATAAAAGGACAATTAGACCACTGCTTGGTGATTTGGAAGGTAAACATATTACACTGTGTTTTCTATTTCTGTATGTATTTTACATGTTGCTATATTTTTTAATCACCACCTATGTTTATGACTACACAACACTGTATTTCACATACACCATTAGTCACATAACTACTCCTCTATTGTTGGACCATTTTAAAATTAGCCTATTCCTTATTTTGGTAATGCTAGAAGTGTGTATTTGAGCAACTTACATCATAATTACCTTAGGTTATTTTTAAAAATCAGATTCCTTGACACCACCCAAGGCTTATTGGAGAAGAATCTCTGATATTGAAGCCTTAGAAATCAGTACTTTTAATATATCCCTGGTTGATTTCCATATTTTTCAATTTTTTAAAATTATGGTTTAATTCTGTACTTGATATTTTCATTATGTTAGTCCAGCAACACAATATGGAAGTTCATAGAAAAAATTGATGATAAGACACTGTGAATAGAAACAGAGAGGCAATTGAAGTGTATGGATTTAAGTATATTCCTTTCTCTGACTACCCCACTGAGCTCTAGTCCCAAATTTTTCATTTAATAGGAATACTCATAAGTGTTCCACTACTATTGCAAACTCAAAATGTTTGAAAGAGAGAATGAATTTCTAATTATGGCAGTTATAGAAACAGTAAATTAAGCCCTGTGGGAATGCAAAGTGTGGTTTATGAATGCTGGGGGTAGAGAAACGGATGTGGCTTCTCATGGGAGGTGAAATTTGAACCAGCTGCAGTAGAACTTGATAAACAATAATCATGAAGTGGCGAAATGTGCTCCATAAAAGCAGATCATCTGAGAAAGAGCATGACCATAGAGGGTGGCAGGGGTGGGTGGTGGGGGGATTTAAGCCGAGAACAATAAGACTATGAAATAGGAGAAGCTTTGTTTGAAATCGAAGCATTTTCATTGCTATGGGGCTCTTAAGAACGAGCCTGACAGATTTATACTCTAGGAAACAATAGGGAGACACTGTGGAGTTCTGAACTGGCAAACAGTATCTGCTGTTTGATCCAGATTATTCTGGCTGAATGAAATCCTGTCTTAACCATGGCAATATCCAGGTGAGAAAGGATGAAAGCTTGGACTGTGGTTTCATGTTGAAAGATGGAGAAGTAGAGACCAGATACAGAGACATGTGGAGTTCTTGGGGGAGTTGGCAACCCTATGCAGAAAACTGCTACAATTTGTATGCTAAATGGCTGACTTCCTCAGCTGAGTTGTATCACCAATGTGACACAGTATAAAATAATCACCTAATGTTTCCAAATTCCTTCAGCTTCTCATTCAAGCCTGACACATCTGCTGCTATGTCACAGCTTGCTCCTGCCTGTGTTTTAACCACTGAATGGCCATGCACCTTCCGTTCTTAGGTATCCATCAGTGGACAACTGAAGTCATCATTCTAATAAAGTCAGCCTCCTTTGAGCTATTTCATTAATTTTAAGTAATGCTGCTAGTCAGAGAGAGGTGGGAATTAAAGCAGCCAAAATTGAATCTAGTAAATCTGATTACTTGACAATGATGCTTATGCAGGTATTGAAATGGAAAGAGTTTGAGATTGTTGATAAAGTAGGTTTGAGATTATCTGGAGATCTAACATACCTCTTATTCCTCTTGTGTACGATTAGCACAAATAGCAGGTTTGCACTAAAAACTAATTGCATTTCTTACCCTGTGCATCACATTCATTTTGCCATGAAATGGGTTATGTTCCTGGGAATATGAAACACAATGAGGAATTATCTTGTGCTATTTGTAGCTTTTTAATTGTTTGCATTTTTCTTCAAATCTTTTTTTCCCCCTTTAGTTAAAATACTTTAGCATATTGTTCAGGAGTAGAGAATGACTGATAATTCAATTCATTAGAAGAACAAGAAAAAAGTTCTACATAAACCTCATTGTGTTTTGAGTGGAGACTATTTGGAGATGGGGAAGCGAGCTGGAGCAACAGGAATTCTCAAATAACCAGATTTCTTATCGATCTGTAATCTACTCATCAAGTCTTCATGCAGGAGAGAAAGTACATTTTGATAGTTTCCTTGAATCATGGACTGCAAACCACTTACAGCATGGATCATAACCTCCCTCTTTCTAACAATAGAAAATATATTTTGAGTTGTTACAATATTTGTTACTATCAGCCATTTATTGAATGCTAAATTCAGTAAAACATACAGAAATGGGACAGATAAAAATGTTTTAGTAAAGAGCCTGGAATTAATTTTGGCCATATGAGATTAAAATCAGCTACATACATTGTTCTGTCTCAGGAGAATAACAGCTAAAAGAATAATCCCTACTTAAAAAATGTCCTTTATTATTTTTATATAACAATGTTGGACACATAAGGCTTACAACAACTTCCTAACATCCGCCTGTCTTAAGCCAGGTCCCCAGAAACAAGCTCTGAGAAGAAGATACACATAAAATGATTCATTAAGAAGGTATCCAGGAAAAAAAAGTCTCAATATGATAAAGAACACCTATAAAAACCTAAAGTTAAATTATACTTAATCATGAAATATTATAATTTCTTCCAAAGATTGGGAACAAAAGATAGCTGTTGACTCTAACCACTGTCTATATGTGAAGATCACATTTTCTTCATGAAAAATTCTAAAGAACCTACCAAACACCACTGTAACACTTAATTTAGCAAGATCTTAGGATATAAAGTCAACACACAAAAATCATTTGTATTTCTATATGTCAGTAGCAAATAACCAGAAAATTACATTTTAAAAACTAAACCATTTACACTATCATCATCAATAAAAAATAATGAGGTGTGAATTTAGCAAAAGTTGGCCAAGACCTCTACACTGAAAACAATAAAACATTGCTGAGATAAATTAACAAAGACATTAATTAATAGGGATATTTACCTTTTTTTCATGGACCGTAGACTCAATATTTTTAAAATGTCAAATTCTCCCCAAAAGGATCCATGGAGTCAATGTTATCCAAACGTAAACCACTGAGAGCTATTTTTTGTAGAAATTATCAAGGTGACTCTAAAATTCATACGAAAACGCAAAAGGCCAGACTCTCTAAAGCATCTTGAAAATAGGCACTGGAAAGTTGTGGACAACAACTATCTCCTCCTATAGCCTAACTGTCATCCACAGCAGACAATTTTTGTGTAAAAGGGTGCAAGCGAGTATTTTAGCAAAGCAACACATGGCGTTGGTGGGTAGACACTCAGAATCAATTTGTCTGAGTAACCAGCGGGGAAGAACTGTCATCTGCTCCTAGTAAGACTGTGACCACTTCTCCTGGTGAAGACTAGTAACCGGTTTCAAGTAGGAGAGTCAACAGTTTAATAAGCGAGAGCTGCCTATTGGATGACGTTCAAGTGGAAATGTGACAATAAAAGTTAGATTTATGAATCAGGGTTTCCGGGCTGGAGATAAAATTTGGCGGTGAACATCATCGATATAACATTCTAATTTGAGTTTAGATAAGATTATCAAGGCAGTTAATATAGAATGAGAGGAAACTGCCCAGGAAATGAATGCTGAGGCACACTCTAAGGCTTAGCGTTGCGAGAGAGGTGACACAGTGAAGTAGATTAATTAAAAATCTGCCACCAATGGAGGAAAAAAATCAAGAGAGTATGCTTTCTTGGAATATAAGAAAAGGAAAATAGCATCAGGTATTAATAGAAAGCACATCTATTTGTAACAAATAATGTTAATAGAGCAGATAAAATTAGGACTAAGAACTGACCATTAGATTTAATAATATGAAGGTCATCAGTGACCTTGACAGGGAAGTTTTGTGGAGTTTTGTTGAAAGTGCTAGCAGAGCAGACTCGAGAGCAAATGGGCATTTAAAAAGTAAATTATATCAATGTTGATACTTCATGTTTTCATTATGTAGACACCATGCTTTCTGGTAATGGTAAAAAAAAGTATTAATTGGCATGTTAAGCCAACTGGAACCTATTTTTAATCTTAGGAAAAAAAAGTTGTAATACCAAAAGCCATTTTTCTCAGGATATATTCCCCTATATCTTCAGGTATCGGAGAAGACATGCTCAAAGGCAGAATATTTGGTTGCCAGTATTCAGGAACCAGTTCTCTGGCACTAGAGCCAAGAAGAGCAAACTGGGATGGAGCTTCCTAAATTGATACATCAATGGAAGAGTTCTTGGCAGCCTAGCAGAAGATTTTGGCTCCAAAATGGCCGGCGCACCAGAAGTAAGTACCCATGAGGGTAAAAAGACACAAGAAGTCTACGAGGAAGCCAAGCCAAAGACAGAGAGCTACAGAAGTGGATCCATCAGATCAAATGGAGACCCGGGAGGTTAACTGAAGGGCTGACAGGACCTAAGTGGAGAAAGAGCAAGGAGCTGACAGTTCAAGAGACAGTTCAGTGTGAATCTTGCAAACACTGAATTTTTGTCCCCATGTGCTTCTCCTTCGGGGTTTGCCATTACTGCTCTACTTGAGGTTACTATTTTTTTAAGGATCCATTTCACAGGAGAAAGAATTGCACTGAGAAATGGCAAATATAAAATGGGAGCATCCCTCAGTCATGAAACACATTATCGTATCTCAGTTGGCTCGGACCATGAGCATATACCATTTTGTTTCAGACGGTGGCTCAGAATGCAAATGGCATTGTGTAAAGGTTCCTGGGGACTTTCCCTGCTGTTTCTGGTCCTGAAAGCTGAAAGTCGGAGTGATAGACAGTGTTATGGCAGCCAGCGCTGCGTTTGTTCCTGTCAGCTCTGATTTATAAGGTACAAGACAGGTCTGAATTGTCCTTGTCAGTGACTAACTAAGCATACTAGGAAATGGGGCAGATCAAACGTAGTTCTGGTGAACGGAATATTTGGATTCACACGTTCCTTGCAAAAGGATGCTCTTGGTTGAAATAGTTAACGCTACTCCTGTATGTAAATGAATTTGAGCATTATAGACCCAACTTTGATGGGTTGCTAAGGGCTCTTTTCTTCTGACACTAAAATCATTTAAGGGACTTGCAGTTTTGTGTCAGTTTGTAAAAGACTAAAATATCTAATTGGTTTAAAAAAAGAATCAATAATTGTAAACTGTAGTGTCAAGAATTAGAAAAAGATTAATTGCAGGTGGTCCTTGCTTAGGGTGAATTAACAACCCCAGCAAGCAAAGTTCTAGCAATTAATAAAACAACCAGCCATAAGATTTACATTAGTGTTCAAAGGTCAATCCATTACAATGAAGGAGTGTATTCATTAGGAAAAGGAAACTCCAGGGAAATCCTATAACTGCCCCTTATTCTGCACGCTTGTATCAGTCTTTCCACTGGCGAAAGCCTACAAAAGGAAGAGCATAATGTTCCGGCAGTAATGGATATGAGCTGCTCTTTGCAAACACTGAGTAGTAATTGCATTACTGTTCAGCTCTTGAACTGGCTTTCAGGAAACAATGAGGGCCTGGGAAAGCAAGTATGTTGCCCCACTTTCAATAATACAGAAATAATGAATTATCCCTGTCAATTCAAATTGCAGAGGGTAGTGAGACATCTAGGAGATTTTTTAAAAATAAAAATCTACAGGTTTCAATTCGAATCCTTAATCTTTAGAAAAGGATAAAATATATGAAGTTATGATTGTAAGATTTCCAGTTTGGAAATATAGAGCCCAGGAATATATTTGTATGAAAATATTCAATTTAAAATAATGAATTCTAAAATACATATAGTAAAGTACATATTACTTAGACTGTAGCTTGTATTGAAGCTATGCGTGTAGCTTGATATTTTTTCCATTTATATCCCACAACCAAATCCAAGATTAAGACATAAATTTTTTTCTCACCACCCAAAAGCTTCCTTATTTTTCTTTCCAATGAACATTCTCTCAAAGTTAAACACTGTTTTGATTAGAACATCATGGTCTTGAAATTCACATCAGTGGAATCATACGACATGTATTGATTTGTGTGTAGCTTCCTTTACTCAATATTATATCTGTGATAGCCATGTATATTCTTGCATGAATCAGCCATTAACTGTTTATTGTTATACAATATCCCATTTTCAGAATACAGAACAATTTCTTTATCTTAAAGGGGGACATTTGAGTTCTTCCAGTTTGTGGTTATGATGAACAAAGTTCCTATAGATATTCTTGTCTGCTTATTTTGGAGAGAATACGGACTGATTTCTTTTGGCTACATACCTAGGAATAGAATTTCTGTCTTATAGAGTACTTATGTTTTCAGTTCAAACTAATACGGCCCAATAATTCATTGTAGCAATTTACGTTCTCACCAGCTATGCATGAAAAATGCTTCCATTCTCACCAACACTTTATATTTGCTTTCTTTGTAACTTTATCCATCTGGTACCATACTTTTGATGCATACTTGGTTTGATAAGGTATGTTACAACATTGAGTTTTTTCCACATTTTTCAAATTCAAGAAATCTTGTAAATTATGTATTAAATATTCTGTGCTTGATATTATAAATTAAAGAGATTATCTCTTTAAGATTATCCAACACTTTTTAATTACTGAAAATAGAGTTTTCAAGGTTTGCACTGCTTTCATTGGATTTAGTATGAGCAACACCTGGTTACAGTTTCTCTCTAATGCCTCATACCATCCCAGAGTTCAGCCTTCTCAGCCGGCCTCACTTTTATCTCCTTTTATCCCTATCCCTTTGGGAATATGACAAGTATTTATTTGCATGTTTAAATCCTTAGCACATATATACTCTTTATCAAGATTCTGTGTGTATTTCCTTTCTCGGTCAGGTCCACACATTCTCCCTGGGCAATCTTACTCATCTCTTGGTGTAACACGTCGCCAGGGTACAGAGAACTCCCCAAATTCTGCATTGAGCTCCAGCCCTGACCTCTCTCCTCTCTCCTAAATTTAACATTTGAAGTTTCAGTTATTTTCTGGACATTTTCACTTGAATGTACCAAAAATAGATGTGCAATAATCTTTTTATTGGTTTTTAGTTGAGTTGATTTCACACAGAAGTTCATTTTCTTCTAGAATTGGGAAAGATGATTTCAGGGCTGTCATTGGAAGTTCTTATACCACAAATCTGTGAAGCAAAATTTCTCAAAAAGTTTTCATGGTTATACTTCACATTTTTCAGTACAGCCCACTGTAAAAGTTATGAAAGATATGATTTATATAGTCATTATAATTCTCTGTTGGTTACAGCGTAAAGAGATCCAGTACTTCCAAAGCAACTGAACGTATGTTTCAGATGCCTTAAAAATGTCCCTACCCTTTGATCCAATAATTCCACAAGAAAGCAACCTCAAGAAAAGAGAAATACAAAGAACAACTCAAGTGTGATGAGTTTGGTTCCATTGCACTGCTTTGCAAAATTTTACAACCACAGAAGTACCCCAGATGACAGTGACTTTGGTGTGGCTAAATCCATTTTATGACATCTCTATGATAGGATATTATGCATCCATTAAAGTTTAAGTTTTTGAAATAAAAAACAACACAGACAAATATTAACAACAAAATATTAAGGGGGGAAGACAAACATTCAATGTAAGTGTGCTAGCATCTCAATTCTCTATATATAAACCTGAAAAAAGAGCAAACACATGAAAATGTTAATAGGGCTTATGTCGGTTTGATGGGATTAGATAGTATCTTTTTATTTCCTTCTTTATCCTCTTCTGTCCTCTGAAGGTTTTAATTTTATCATCCAGAATACCCACATAATATAAATAAATATAATAACTTTATAAAATATTCATTTAATAACAGAGAGAACTTTTAGGCTATTCATACCATGTGCTCTTCCATGAGTAGAACAACACTCTGGGCAAATGGTGCGGCAATTGCTGACAGATCATTTCTGGGTGGTGATTTAAACATTTTGTATTTTCTCATCTTTCTATTGAAACATCTAATTTTTTTATAATAAGCAGGTGTTACACTTAACATTTTTAAAAGGCTATGCTCCCTATAATATACTGAAATAAAAAAATAAAAGAAATTAAAAAATAAAACTGTGAAAAAAAAGGCTACATGAAAAATTTTAAATAAATTATTTAAAAGCTACTAATAACTAGTTATTTAAGGTTCCCAAATGTCCCAATCTTAAGGCTTTGGCATAGGTGTCCTTGATTTGATAATGGTGATTTCTGGTTTAGTCCAGTGAAAATGTGGTACCTGTGTAGCATACTCACATGGTATTTTCCCCAAAACAAAACCCAGATCTCATGAAGTAGCGCAAACTAGAACCATAGGGTTTGAAATACCTTTGGCGTGGCTACAGATGCTGAATCAAACAAGAAAACAATGAACCGATATAAATTTGACTTATATATCCAGAGGTTAGTGTATCTAAAATGAGCATAGTCTTTTTTGGATACTATAACCCACCTGAGTAGCATTTTAGAAATAAAAGAATATTAACTCAAAGAGTTTCTAGTTAAATTCTTAAAGCGTTTATTTACCGATTATTTTGCAAAAGTAAGAGAAAAAGTCTCAGCCTTCATTTAATGTTTACCTACTTCAGGAGGCAGAAATTAAATAAAATAACTAAACACACATTTAGCAATTTGAGGTAATGATACTTACAGGTCATTTGGTGATACACTGGACATCTAAAACCATTAAAATGTCACGCAAGTCACCCACTGATTTAAAGATTTTAAATTCAACATGGAAATGGATCTTTGAGAAAAGTTCACCCCAAATCAGGGATTTCAAACTTCAACATTTGGCGTGAGGTGCGTTTTCCTTCTCCTGCCGGCCAATGTGAGTCACATTTTAGATGAAAACTGGACCCCGGCAGGCAGCTTTAACATCACGGGCTGCTGATTGGTCCCTGGCAACGCGATTCTTACAAGTGCCACTTTCTGGAGGAAGCAATCTGAGAAACGCTTTTCCAGCACTATCTGCCCGAAGCACCTGAAGACGTTCGTGCTGAGCTGTTTCATAAGGAAGATGCCGAATGAAAAAGCCGGTGAGCTGAGGCACGTCGGTGCAATGTCCTGCCAGCGCCGCCACACCAAGCTGACAGAGGATCACTGCCATACGCCACCGCGGCTCATTTGTGCAGAAGGTTTTATTCTTCATTGATTTAATTTTTGTTAATTCAGCAACTTCTTGGGGGAAACTGCGATGTGTGCATTTTTCTTAGAACAGCAACAATCCTCACCGTGCATTTCCTTGGAATAGGAGACCGGAGAAAGGAACCCAGACTGCCTTCCGTGCAGCAAACCGTTCACAAGAAACCCACACGTATGTGTGCAAAGAATAACAGCCCCCTTTTGAAACCGCCACTGTGAGGAAGAGGAACTTAGACTCTCCAGCTGACGGTGAATGGGGTCAGGAATGGTGTCTACCACTTCCAAGATATTCAAGACACTTCTAGGGAGGCTTCAGATACGTTTTCTGAGATTCTCTCTATTGCACATTTTGCTTAACGTGGCCTGAATTTACTATATCTCTAAGCTATTTTCCCTAGAAAAGCACATGTGGGAAATAATGAAATAAGATGTGGGGTTCTGCATCAGTAACACTATATTTTGTTATGATTGTAATTGAAATTGAACAGTAGCTTACGTCGTTGATTGAAGGAGAAGGAAATGCTTCACAGGAAGTTTGTCGCTGACAATATTTAACATGTGCAGAGTCTGTATGTCAAACAAATAAGAGATGAAATAACTATAGGCAATTCCTCCTCACAAGTTACCTCCCAGTATTAGCCTATCCTTATGAAAATATAAAAATTATTTCAGGTGTGTGATTCTTCTTATCTTGTTATTTTTCTGACATAAGCCTATTTGGCTAGAACTTCAATGTCATATAAAATAATTTGAAAATAATTAAATAACTTGAAAGGCTTTCATTGGTGCTTTTCAAAGAGGAGTGAAAAAAATGCTGACAGATATTTTTAAAATATGTAACAGGGTTCCTTCCACCATTCTTTTTATTATTGTTATGCCAAACTGATTAGATAAGTGACGTGGATAAAATGTTAGTACTGATGCCAATTAAATTAAGTACTTTTTGTGATATTTGCTCTGAGGGAGAAATGGTGTCTTTCCTCTCCTTGGTGCAGACCACCATATGAAAAGTACTAATGAAGCTGGAATTATAGCTTAGCGTGGGCAGAGCACATGGAAAAACATTAACAAAGACATATTAAGGGGAGAAGACAAACATTCCATGTAAATGTGATATCATCTCAATTCAGCATCCTGTAAGCTAAACATGATTCCTACATTTTTAGTTTTCCCCGAAAAATCAAAAGAAGAATATTTTATGGCAGGTGAAAAGTATATTAAATTCAAATGTTAGCGTTTACAAATACAATTTTATTAACACTCAGCTATGTTCATTGTGTAGCATGTCTACGGTATTGTCTTCGGTGACTTTTGCACTAAAATGGCGGAACTGAATATTTGTGACATGGACCGTCTGGCCTGAAATGCCTAAAATATTTTCAGTCAGGCCTTTTGCAGACAAGTTGGTTGACCCTTGGTATGGAAGCACTTGTATCTCTCCTGGGGCCTGATACGTTGTGCCCTTCGCAGCTCTGACTGCACAGAGAAAAATTAACACGAAGGCTCGCTTTATTCCCTTTACAAAAGTGTAACTTCAGCTCTCAGCAGCTTCTCAAAAAGCCATGTATTCCTGACCATGTCTCCGTCTGTATCTTTCTTGTATTAATATATTTCTAGTTCATATTCTCTTCCCAAGTCCTTCAAAGAGTTAACTTTCCCCCACACAGCCCTGTGTAACTGTGCGAGAACATCATCTGGTAATAACCTGTCCCATGAATGTTGGGTATGCGCCTAATGACTGTTGATTTAAATTAAGGCAAATGAGCACGACATGAAGATAACCAGTAAAATGACTCCTGTTTGATTAGATCATTGTTCTTAAGTAGAAAGTCTGAATTCTCCCACTCATTTTCAGACAATGTTTGGAAGCATAATTTATATGACTGGAAAGCTGTGGTACTGCCCTGTGGCATGAGGGTGTTTGGGAAAGACGTTAATCCATTTTCAAAATGTCTGCATAAGCAGAGAAGCCGTATTAGTCAGGGCTGTCCACAGAAACAGAATCTATAGGAGATATATATATCTCCAATAAAGACATACATATTAAGATATAAAGATAGCCTCCATAATTGCATAAGCCAATTCCTTAAAGTAAGTCTCTCTTTCCAAATATAGAGATATAGATACCCCCAGTAAAGATGTATATGATATATAGAGACATATACACACACACTCACATATGAAAAGGGAGGGGCGGAGAGAGAGGGGGGAGAGGGAGCGGAGAGAGAGAGAGAGACTTGTAAGGAATTGGCTCATACAATTATGGAAGGTGACAAGTCGAAAATCTGCAAAATCTCTACCCGACCTCCCAGCTGGAGTCTGAAGACTGGCAGCCTGCTGTAGTGCCA
>NW_012151063.1:5291104-5291720 GCF_000956105.1 Propithecus coquereli | reverse complement strand
AAAAAAAAAAAAAAGCAAAAAACAAATACATCTGGAGCTGAAAGAAGGAATTATTGCCCAAGGTCACGAAGGTAAAATATACCTTCTGACCGTCAGCCTCCTGTTCTCTCAGCCACGCGAAGTATAGTGATAATTACTGTAATCTGTGTATTAGCATAATTGCAAAGTTAATGATATTTCAGCCTGAGGACGTTAAAGAAGTTCAAATGCCATTCCTTTTCTCAAAGAGATTACAAATTGCACACCAAGAAAAACCTTAGAGAATCACTCAAAACCACCATATAATTACATGCTAAGATGTACTCATTGTTCAGACTGCCAATAATTTTTAGTTGGGAATCGCACACCCAAACATAATCAGTCAGTGCAAGTCAGAAGGTAGCTGAGCAAGAAGTGGGAAGATGTCTTAAAACCAGAATTGATTTTCTTTACCAAATTGCTGATGCCTAAAGAAAGGTGCCTTACAATTGCAGGGCAATGTTACACGCCTCCCCCGTAAACGAGAAGGTTGTGAGTGTGTCAGTATTTTCTCAGCAATTTGCTTTGAACTTATCTGTGCATAATCGTTGTCAAAGGTCATTAACAGTGCTGGGAGTTGGCTATGTCGCAGTGGGTC
>NW_012151063.1:5288757-5291054 GCF_000956105.1 Propithecus coquereli | reverse complement strand
TGTAACTGTGCGAGAACATCATCTGGTAATAACCTGTCCCATGAATGTTGGGTATGCGCCTAATGACTGTTGATTTAAATTAAGGCAAATGAGCACGACATGAAGATAACCAGTAAAATGACTCCCGTTTGATTAGATCATTGTTCTTAAGTAGAAAGTCTGAATTCTCCCACTCATTTTCAGACAACGTTTGGAAGCATAATTTATATGACTGGAAAGCTGTGGTACTGCCCTGTGGCATGAGGGTGTTTGGGAAAGACGTTAATCCATTTTCAAAATATCTGCATAAGCAGAGAAGAAAGCCGTATTAGTCAGGGCTGTCCACAGAAACAGAATCTATAGGAGATATATATATCTCCAATAAAGACATACATATTAAGATATAAAGATAGCCTTCATAATTGCATAAGCCAATTCCTTAAAGTAAGTCTCTCTTTCCAAATATAGAGATATAGATACCCCCAGTAAAGATGTATATGGTATATAGAGACATATACACACACACTCACATATGAAAAGGGAGGGGCGGAGAGAGAGGGGGGAGAGGGAGCGGAGAGAGAGAGAGAGACTTGTAAGGAATTGGCTCATACAATTATGGAAGGTGACAAGTCGAAAATCTGCAAAATCTCTACCCGACCTCCCAGCTGGAGTCTGAAGGCTGGCAGCCTGCTGTAGTGCCAGGAGGAGCTGTGTCTGAGTTTGAAAGCCATTGCGCAGGGGAATTTTCTCTCACTTCGGGGAGGTCAGTCTTTGTTCCCTTTGGTCCTTCAACTGATTGGATGAGACCCACCCACATTGGAGAGGACAATCTGCTTTCCTCAGTCTATTGATTTAAATGTTCATCTCACCCAAAATCACCCTCCCAGAAACCAAGTATCTGGGCACCTCTTAAGCCAGTCAAGATGACACATAAAATGAACCAGCACAGGAAAATTGACCAGTTGATGATTCATACTTTCGGGTCCAAAGAGACTACAGCAGTACAACAGATTATTGCTAAACTTAGAAATTCAACAACTCTAATCAGCAAATATTAATATTGTAGGTTTGAAGAGAGGCCTTAGGAGTTTCTGAGCTTAATGCATATGAAATCACTCACACCGTCAGGCCTGCTGGGCCGTGTCAGAAATCAGCACCAAGGCCCAGAAGTCATTGTCTTTGTTATTGGTCAAACCCAGGAAACAAATAAATCTAACCTACTTTTAAAATGTGTTTTATTCCTTTGCCTAAGGTTAAAAAAATTTAATTTACATTTTATTTAGGCAACGTTTCTGCTAATAAAGTCGTGAAACTTATATTCTATAAGAAAGCTATAGCAAAATGCCAAGGCCTTAAGAAGAACACCTCTAATACTAATGTTTACATTTTTTCATTTTCATAAATGTTTGTTAACACACCTAGGTCAAGTGTTTGGGTGTTGACTCTTTATTATCATTTATTTATTTTTAGGGTCCTAACCCTCCTCATTATTTCTGCTTTGTGTAACTTTCTACCTATACCTGACTCAGCACATCAAAGCGAAACTCTTCCGTCCTAGTTCTTGGAGCATCTGGCTTTCACGTGCTCTTTTGGATGGCTGCAAATGCTCGGTTATACTCAAAAGGAACATAGGGTTAGAGATTATATAGTCAAGATTTAAATTCTAAAAGATCACCCATAAAGTAAAGTAAGGAAATTTTTGTTCCCAGGGCAACAAGAGAAGTTTAGTTAGAAAATAAAGGAAAAGAAAAGGAAGAAAGTGTGAGAAAAGTGACAAGGAAGGAGAAAAGGGGATGGAAAATGAAAGGAGGGAGAAGGGAAGGTATTTCTCCTCTGTGGGCTTCCTTTTAAACACCCGTGACCCCAGTCTAGTCCTGGGAAAACAGGCTGATAAATGCCAACTGAGGGATACTTTACACAATATCTAGCTCTCTAACTGTGCCCATGGCTGTCGAGATCCTCAAAAACAAGTCTGAGAAACTGTCACAACCAAAAAGAGCCTAAGCTGACATGAGAAATAAATGTGATGTGGTACCCTGCGGGAGATCCCGGAACAGAAAAAGGATATTAACTAAAAATGTAAAGGAAATAGGAATAAGGTGTGTACTTTAGTTAACACCAACATGTCAACCTTGGTTTGCTGAAGTTTTGATAAAGGTACCAGATGTTAACCACAGGGGAAAGTGGGCTCGGAGCATCTGGAGATTCTCTTTACTATATTATTCATTGTAATTTTTCTGTGATTCTAAAATTATTCTAAAATCGAAAGCTTATTTTAAAAGAAAGAGACAATGAATGAGAAGAAAACTGAAATGAGT
>NW_012151063.1:5281106-5287392 GCF_000956105.1 Propithecus coquereli | reverse complement strand
CCACTTTCTAAGTCTAGAGAGTGAACTTTTTCATGTACAAGTGGGGAAGAAGGTGAGCTAATTTCATGTATAGCTAGGTAAATAGATGCTAATAGATATGGACGTATATGTAAATATAGACCCAGAGGCAGATGGAAATAGGTCATTTTCGTGACTAAACACAAATTCTCTTTCCACACGTGCAATTAGACACGAGGGTTTGCAGTGGGGGATGAAAGCGACCTCACAGACATCGTTCACACACCCGTAAACGGACAGTTGCGTGACGCTCTGGGTTCAGGCTCACTCACTCGTATATTCATCTTGTCCTCTAGCATAGCAAGAGGGAAATCGCCAAATAACATGTTAACATCTGGACAAGCTATATCCACGGATTTTAATAAAACTAGCTCGAGATGGACCTGCTCTTAGCAAACCCATGGAGCCTCTAGGAATTGCTATTTCATTTACTTTGGGCTTACAAGACATTTATTAGGTTCTCTATTGCAGAACATGAAGGATCGTTGTCACGTTTAACAGTATGTAATTTCCAAAATGTTATCCTCAATTTAAGGGGGAAGAAAAAGGAAAAATGGGGCCAACACATGCTGACCTTCTCTCTCTCGGTATTTCTCTTGTCAATCATGGTGACTCAACGACTACTAGCAAATGTTCTCCACATTATTCAGCCGAGTTTGAGTTTATCTTAAAAGGCTGCGTCCTCTCATTGCTTTCTCGCCTATTACAGGCTTAAATCTCTCCCAACTGCATTTGCTTTCACTTCTAAAATCTGAAGACCATTTTATTGTGTAAAAATGGAAGAAGAAAGTCACTATTTGAAGAAGAACTGGACTCTCTTTATATCTGTTAACATACCAGCTGCTTTCAGTAACAGGCAGCGGTTTTCTTGGTCTATCTCCAGAATAATTTTTAGATTTCCTTAGTGTTTTCCATAAGCCTGGGACTCAGTGCTCTTGACATGTTTTATTGTGATCTGACTATTGCACGTTGTAAAATGTTCTTTGATCGTCAGTGTCTCCAGGGAACATCTCGACCTGCCGCTCACTCTTCCCAGCCCCCAGAACTCTACTGCTCCCGTCAGCGTAAAACATGCTTTAACCCCTCCCGTCTTAATAATAATACATCCCAGCTACTTTTCCATACTACTGCTACCCTTTATAGCAAAATTCGTACTTTTCATTTTTAAAATTGTTTTAACTCTTTATTGTAGAAAACATCAAATATATAAAAAATAAACAGAATAGTATAATGAACCCCCATGAACCCATCACACCACTTCAGTGATTATTCATGTTTTATTAATACCATTCTGTATCACAGATACCTCCACCCATTCCTAACTCCTAGGTCGTTGTTATTTTTAAAGTGCTTTTTTTGAGATAAAATATGTATCAATGAATTACACAAAAATGAACTGCACAATTTGGGCAAGTGAGTACACCCCTGTAATCCACAACTCCATCACTGTGTGGAACACTTGCATCTCTTTTCCCTCTTCCCAGTTAATCTTCCAACAAGAGGCAACTGCTGTTCTGACATTCTTCCCTCATATTAGCAGTTCGTATAAATGGAACCACACGGTCTAAGCTCTGTAGTGCTAAGTTTCTCTTACTTGTCATCATGTCTGTGAGCTTTGTCTACGTTGTTGCATAAATCAGTCATTTGCTCCTTCTGATTGCTGAGTGGTATTGCATCGTATGAACATAAAAACTAGTTGGTTTACCCATTCTCCTTTTGTGCATTTGGGTTGCTTCCAGTTTTTTGGCAATTGTAAATACAGATGCTGTGATCGTTCTTGTACAATCGTTTCTCACGGATAATCACCTCGGACTGGAATTTCTGGGTCAAAAGGTAGGTGCATATTTAATTTGATGAGAATTTGCCAAACTTTGTTACAATATCGTTGGACCATTTTATACTCCTACCAGCAATGCATGAGAGATCCAGTTTCTCCCACAAATTTTTGGTCAATTTTAATATTAGCCATTCTAATTGTTATACAAATGGCATCTCTTTTTGTTTTTAATTTGCATTTCCCAGATGGCTAATGATGTTGAACACTTTTTCATGTGCTTGTCACCTATTTGTGTATCATCTTTTTAAAAAATTTTGATTTTTTAATTTAAATAAATGTTTTAAAGAAATAATTTGTTTTGAACAATTTATTTTGACCAAATTTGTTTTGAACAAGCATGCCCTGTCCCCAGGCTACAGCAAGAGCTTCGAAGCTTCATTCATCTCCTGTCCTCATCCAGCTGTGGCGTGACTTCAAAGAAATTCCTTACCTTCTCTTGTTCTGCATTGTCTCATCTTTATATCAAGATAAACTATTTCATGATGTTCTTGTGAGTCATTTTTCCCCCCAAGTCTCTATAGTGACTCCCCACTGACAAAAGGATAAAATTCAGCCTTAGTTGCAGAAAAATATATGATATAACTCTAAAGTTTATAAAACTTTCATTAATAAATAATGTAAAACTATATTATTTAAGAATGCACATCCATGTCATAAAAGTATAAAGACATGAATACAAATGCTAAATACCAATTTAGGACAGTGCATATATCTGGGCTGGGGAAAAAAGGGAAATGTGGTTAGGGAGGGGTATACAGCAGGCTTCACCTAATATACAGTATTAAATAAAAACGAGAGCCTTCCTCTCATCTGGTTCTCTAGACGTAAAAGCCATCAGCTGGCAGCCCAGCGTGGGTTGCGTGGGGTGGACTGGCTGAACATGCCCAGTACAGAAGCCAGTATTCACGTGATCCTAAGATGTTACAGATGGCGTTTTCTGGACTCACAATGCTACCAAAAAAATTACTTTGGAAGCACAAAAGTTTTTGTTAGTGAAAGGAAGCATAAGCCAAGTTTTCACTTCAAATTCTATCAAAAGCTGGAGGATTGAAACTGTTTTTAATTTAAGCTCTATGTAGTGGGCATAAGCATGGGGATAGTACATTATTCACAAACCGGTAGGAAATAAGACTTAAAACACACTGTTTCACAGAGCAGTCAGGGGAGAAGTTGCATTCCTACTGTTTTTCCATTTATTTAATCATTGGCGTATAGGCTTTCTCATCCCCCACTAGGTATTCGAGTTGAAACACAGAAAACATTTTTCAGTCTAGGTGGATGAAACCTACATTCTGGTTTTTTTTTCCCAAATGTGCAAATGACTGGAACAATTTGGTTAACATGTATTTGGAGAGGTCGAAATAAACAGTATTTACTAAGAGAACGCCATGTTGCTGATAAATCCTTTACTTGTGGATGTGCCATTTGTGTATTGATAGAACTACTGTACATTCTCTCTTGTCTATTGTCTCCTTTCAGCTACTTTATTATAAAAATGCAGAGGAAAAAATAGAGGGAAGGAAAGAAAAAAGAAAGAAAGAAGGAGGAAGGAAGGAAGGAAGGAAAGAAGTCAGACAGGCAAAAAGGAAGGAAGGAAGGAAGTCAGGCAGACAAAAAGGAGGTAGAGGAGAGAGAGTAAAAAGCATAACCTACCTACTCTTTAATCTACCCTTATCAAATCTAATATATGGTTGAATAGTTGGGTGTTGTTTGCTGCGTCTCAGTGATTATTGTTTTATTTACTTACCTGGGGTATAACTCAAGAATAAGACAATCATTTCTTTATTTAGCTGTCATGTCAAATACCCTAACAGTGTTCACAGATTCATTCTACAAGCATGTTTTGGGCATCCCCTACTTGGCAGGGAGAACACAAAGTCATTGAGAATACAAAGTAGAATGAGATAGCACTTAAATCCCATTCTTAAAAATATAAATGGATAGTCTGTTCCCTTGATGCTCTCTAGAAACATATTAAAGTTTCAAAGAATCCAAATTCCTCCCTTCTGGCTAGTTTTGGATTTCTTCGGAGGGAGAGCCAGGGAGCAGATCGTAGAGCAAGCAGTTGACACCTTGTTAGAATTTTCTATTCTGTGCAGGGTATTTATAAGGCAAAAGATGGCATACTGGAGTGGGGTAATTAGGATTTAGTGAAGAAGTAGTCACAGAGGTGCAAAAAGCTGGCTTAGGAGGGGTAAGGAAATGTGGGGAATATGGAAGCTCCCTGGGTTTAGGAACAGAGGGAGCCATTCCCAGGTCTGAAGGATTGAGAGTAGGAACCAAGTGCAGGAATCCAGAAAGAGACAGCCACCTCCAGCTCAGGAGCATGGCCAGCAAGTGCGTCCCCAGGGAGAGAGCAGACAGAACCAGTAGCATGACTCCTCTCCCCACTCACCTTTGGATACACCACACACTCACCCCAAGAGTCCAGCTGAAGGGAAGCCAAGGACAAAGGGACCTGTCACTGCACTATAGGTCAGCCCACAGCAGGTGTGGAAGAGCTGAGAGGAGATCTGAGGCGGAGAATGCTCAGGACAGACACTGGCGAGACTTCATCATTTCCACCACACACCATGATTGATGCTCAACCTTCACTTTGCAATTTTTAGCTGGGACGGCCCCTGAGGAGACGTTGCCTGGAAGAGCAGGGAGCCTACTAAGAGGAGTTGGATGTAATTTTTCTTCCACATTAGATTCAAAGCAAGATGTACATTTCCTTTTCTTATCTCTAGTACTTGTTAGGACATTAACTGCATACTGTAGATGTTCAAAAAATAGCTACTGAGTGAGTAATCTGGCATGAATGCAGAAATACCCCCGTGAGACAATTAGACGCAAGGGCAGACACTGTTTAACAGGGAGGATTTTGTTCTAGCTGCATCTCCATGCTGCTCGGACTTGCTGGCACAGATCCTAGCCCTGCAAAGCAGAGCTAAATAACGAGCAGACACAATTGAATCACAGCGGCCTTCCCCAGTTCGCAGAAGGACGGATGCATAAGTCAATGGTTAATATTTGTCTGTTCTAAGTTTTTCCAAAAGCTTTTCTCAAGTCACAGGGGTCTGCAACTGCCTGTCTACTTGTGAAAGATAAACCACTCTCACCGAAGCAAATAAACAGCCTCGGGAAAATTCAGAACCACAGATAAGTGCACCGGTGTGTGAGCTTTGACTCTGTATGGAGAACATGGTCATATATTCTGACGGTAGAATTCCTCTTAAATAATTTCATGGAGTTAAAATAACAACATCCCATAATGTCCCACAAATAACATTGTGAATTTCTGTCTCTCCATCAGCTGCAAAAAATTAAGCGCCACTCTCAGAACTCAAGTCAGGGTGTGCAAATGTTATTATTTTTTCATCTCCCTTTGCACCTCATAGAAAGCTCTTACATGGGGTATAAATCAAGAATAGGACACCCGTAGACCGTTGAGGGAGCTGCGTCTTCCCTTAATTTCTTCCACGCTACATGTTGGCCAGCTTCACTTCCTCTGATTTGCATTATGAAAACAATGGGGGTCTTTCAGCAGAAAAATCCACCACGTGATTGAATGTGCTTCTTTAAACTACATAGGTTCTGTGTTCCCTCCCTCATCCTGCACCCTCAGACTTGCTCCATTCCCCCATATACTCACACACATTGTTACACACAAACACACACACACACACACACACACACACACACGCACACCACTTCCTGCAGGGAAATGCATGTCCTATTCATGTTGACTAGCTGTTGGCCAAGATCTGAGGGTGGAAAATGAGCTCCACTCTCAAAATTAAGCTGAGCAGAGTGATAATGGTCTGGGAAATTGCTACCAAGCCAATCATAATTTGAGCCCAAATAGTGACAAAGAATAACCCAGTGGGGTTCTTTTCATTCATTCAGTGAATATTTGTTGAGTCCCTAAATGTGCCAGAGACTATCACAGTTACTGAATATATGATGGTGAGAACACAGACAAAATCCTTACTTTCATGGTGCTTATCCTCTGTCAAGAGAAGACAGGCAAGAAATGCAACAAATATCCAGATTACATGACTATGTGAGAAAGTGACACATGTCATAGGAGAAAATAAGGCAGGGTGAAGAAGCAGCTTTTATACTTAAGACTCCATGTACTTAAGATTTAGCAAATCTTTTTAATTTATTTGTGTGTTTTTTTATTACCCTTCTGTTGTTTTTCCTTTTGTGTCAAATAGGAAAAAAAAAAAAAAACCTTTCAAACAAAGCACTGAATGAAAAAAAAGCATGGTGTGTTTTCACAATACCACATGTGAGGCAACTTGGTTCTACGTTCTGCCGGGTGTCAGGGTGTGAGGTGAGGATAGAGAGAGATTTTGCAGCCTTAAAGGAACTGTCTGTTTGAACTGCTTCATATTTCTCGTAAATATGAAAACAAGAATTAAAAAAAGAGAAGAGAGAACC
>NW_012151063.1:5276101-5277401 GCF_000956105.1 Propithecus coquereli | reverse complement strand
TATTAAACAAATTATTCCCTAATGTAGCCAGCATTCTTTTTAATTTTTTTATTGTTAATGGATATGGAAGGGGGTAATCTGATTCCAGGGAAACGGGATTTGGAGGGAGAAGAAAGGACTAAAACGGATTTGAATAGCGGTAAAGGAAATAGCAAAACAAAATAAACAATACGAGTAATGCTACGGTCATCTAAGCAGAGAGCTGGAGGTTCATTCTTTCCCAGGATGCCATCTTGGACACTAGGGCATATCTGAAGTTGCAGGAAATGAGTGGGTTCTGGGATATGTTAGAGCGAAGTCAAAATTTTTCCCAAGAAAACAAGGAAGAGCAGCTCTCACAGGTAAGTGGCAGAAAGTGCAGAGACATCCACTTTTGTGCTATGTTGGATATAGGTAAACCTGATTCCAAAATAAAAGTGAAAAGCAGTGAATTCTCTCGAGGATAATGTGATTTAAGAGAGAAAAGCAATTTAGGAAACAACCACAGACTGTGAATCTCATTCTACAGCTCTGGAGGATGTGTTTGGTGCCAGGCTCTTTGATGGGAGCCGGGGAAAGGAAGGGGAACACTCCAAGAATGAATAATATACAACTCCCGCTCTAAAGCAAGGTTTGCCAACTTCGGACCTTGTTGACATTTTGTGCAAGGTGAGTCTTTGTCATGGGACTATTCTGTGCAGTGCAGGATGTTGAGCAGCATCCCTGGCTTCCACCCAGTAGATACAACCTCCTCCCAGTAGTGACAACCAAGAATATCTCCAATGTTTCTTGGAGAACACACTCATTTCCAGTTTGGGATCATGTTGCTACATAAATCATTTCAATATAGTGTGTTAGGTACCTTAAGGGAGACATTACAAAGAGTTTGAGGTGAGGAGAAGACAATTCTGCTGAGATTAGAAAGAAAATCTATCAGCAAGTGTGATATTTGAGCTGGGTTATAAAATAAGATTTTCCCAGGTGAACCAGGAGGAAAAAGTTAATCTAGGTACAAGGAACATGCTGGACACAAGAGTGTCTTTTGAAAAGGTGGGTGCAGACCATTGTGGGAAAGGCATTTTAATTGGTGAGCCTTTCCAGGGATACTGAGGCTAATTGTGAAGGCTCTTGTAGGTACCATGAGAGATTTCAATGCTATCGTCTAGAAAATGAAAAATACTGAGGGGAGTGATGTTAGAGGTCAAATGGATGACTTAGAAAGTTGTTTTGGCTGGTAATGTAGAGGTTTTTTTATAGATTAGGGGGAAAAAACAACTTAAAGATCTTTGTAACATTCCAGAAAAGCAGTCAGATCCATATA
>NW_012151063.1:5273688-5276051 GCF_000956105.1 Propithecus coquereli | reverse complement strand
GCTAAGGGAGAGCTGAAATAGTTCTACTTGCATCAGCAGGGAAGGGCTGCCTCTGAGGAACGTGGAGTCCCAGGAACTTCGTCCTTTCCACGCAGGCAAAGCTGCCTTGGAAGCCGAGCTCCGTAGGTAAAGTGGGATCAGAGAGACCGTCTGCAGGTACTGGCTGCATGTGCTAGAGCTGCAGAGGAACGAATTTGAAGGAAGCCTCCCGAAGCCTCTTTGGGGAGAAAACATAAAATGTAATCCAAAGGATTGTCTAGAGAAAAGGGAGATGTAACTAGTCTCCTCTCCTCACTGCACACTATTGCACTCTTCGCTACTTCCTCAGAAAGAGGAGAACTTGACCCAAAGGAGGCTTGCCTTATGTGACCATTTTAGTTTTGGTTTTTATTTCCAGGAATCTGAGAAGCGAAGGTTTCAACATGCGACATCATTGTCACTTGATGGAGCTCTAGATCCGTGCCTTCCTTGGCTCACTGCTCCTGTTTAACCAAACTCAAGAAGCCGAATATAAAGGCAGAAGCCTCACGCTGGGGGCCACGGTCCAGAAGACGCCTTGGCATGGTCGCGAAGCAGCAGAGAGCAAGAGACCCGCGGAGCCTTGGGAAATGGAGATTCATGCAAATGCTGCAACAAGAGAGAGTTGTCTGGAGTACTCAGTGAAAGGAGCCCAGTTGGGGATGTGTATAAGATCATGCATAATTTAATTTAATTTAGCACAACCACATTTTAATTTAATGGAACATGACAGAACTTGTGATATTCACTTATAAATGCAGGCGATTCAAAATCACGCCAATACATTAGGCAAAGGCTTCTCCTCCAGCACCCCTCCCTCTGCTTACTTTAATAGCTATGTAATAACAGAGAGTTTACATTTCAAAGTAAACAGAAAACATATTTTCCTCCCCAAATTGCTTCCATTACAGAGCCTGTCTCCAGCCTTCTCTGAGAGAGACCACCATGTGTTTTCTCACGAGACCTCACAAACTGTTTATATTTACTAGTGTTTGGGTTTTTCTCTGAAGAATTTAAGGGTATACAGTGGGGAGTTGGTAATAAAGATTTTCTCAGAAAATAATCCAAGAAAGGAGAACAACATTCAATGGTCTTGCTTGCCGTGGGCAGAGCCCAGGAGTAGCTGTTATATTAGGCGCTACGCTGGGACGAGGTTTGAGGGGGTAGTTGGTGTGCAAAAATCCTTTTTCAAGGTCCAATGCCACTGTGAGTTTGTAACAAGTATTTCTTTAAAGGGAATCAAAGTCTTTTATCCCCTGAAAGATCCTTCAAAGGAGATGGCTTAAGGCGCAGATTTGGATTGGAGTGGTTGATTCGGGAATGTGATGGTTATTCACCAGGGTGAAGTTCAGGATCTGGGCTGTGTGTCTTCCTAGCACGTGAGCTCTCATGGACCACACTGCCCGGCTGCCCTGCCCAGCTCCCTCACCCTCCCTCCCTGCCCTCCTTCTTTCTTTCCCTCCTGCTTTCCCTTCCTTCCTTCTCTCCCTCCTCTTTCTTTCCTTCCTTGCATCATCCCTCCTCCCTTACTCTCACTTTATTTTCTCATTCCAATAATATTTTGCTTATAGAATTTCTATAAGATGACTATGCATTATGAAACCTCTGAAAATATTATCTTAAAAAGCAAAAATAAATAACCTACACCCCAAACCGAGACTATCGTGAGAGCAGTTAGAGTCAGGGTACTGCCTTGGGATGTGAGCAGGAAAGGAAGTCCCCAGATTGCCAAAACCCCCCATTTCTTCATCTCAGTGGGTGTGGGGTTTCATAGGTAAAAATTCATTGAGCTGTTTGCACTTTATTATATGTACTTTATACTTCAATAGGAAGAGAAATTTAGAAAATAAAATATAAATGCCTTAGTCTTACTACTCGGTGGAAACTGGAGTGAAGCTCTTCCCAACTACACATTCGTGCTGGCGTGTACCTCTGTGTGTGAGCACGTGTGCATGTGTTGAATCATGTGCACATGTGACTTTAAACCACTTCTTCCCCTTGCTAATAAATGTGAACATTTTGTCAGGTTGCTTAATATTCTTCTGCATTATACATTTTAGAGATGGTAAAATTCGATGGTACAATTTTTAACCATTTCTCTATAGTAAGGCATTCCGGTTATTCTGTTTCCAACCAGGAAAACAACACTCAAATCGGCATACTTGTAGTTCATTGGGTGTTCAGTATGCTGCTACTTTGTTCTACAGTTACAATTATTTTTCTAAATTTGTCGTTTTAATTTGCCTCCTTTAATGAATCTTCTGATGCCACCATAGGATGGGGGGATCTTTAATACTGGCCACAACTATTTCATATTTGAATGTTGAAAAGAAAACCATATTTTT
>NW_012151063.1:5222116-5271928 GCF_000956105.1 Propithecus coquereli | reverse complement strand
TGAATTCTTTCCATGTAGAATTCGGGGCGACTGGTTTTATCATGAATGTATTGAGAGGGAGGGAAAAAAAGCAATATGGGGACCCAGGTTCTTGGAACAAAGAAGCTTAAAAACACATTGGCTCTAACCTATCATCCCATTCAACCTAAATCATGAATAGGAAATGCACTCTCCTCCGCATACCACGTGGGTGACATTTTGCTGGCTTTACCATGTGTGAAATGAATGAGTCCTCATTGTCCTTCAAGAATCCAGTCTATCAGAATGATGTCAGCTTCCACATCTGTATTTGGTGGGAAATGTTTTAAATCTTAGAAAGCAATTTTAATATATGCTTTCACATGAGTGATTCCATTTTTCCTCCATTGGCCCATTGGATCAGACCAAAGTTTTTTAAAAAAATAAAACCTTAGTGAAAGATGCATGAAATTTGACATTAGGTCCCCAAAACCCCATCAGATTGTCTATTCACAAAGGTACTAATGAGGAAAACTACAAGAGTCATCACTCAATAATCACCTACTCAAGTTTCACAGTTGATAGCTTCATTCCCATTATTACATTGTGCACTAGCTTGTGCACTGTTGAATACCCTACTACTAAAATGTCCATGTGGAATTATGTAAAGATACTAGACCAAAAAGTAGGTGTGAATGTCATTGACAGAATCAGTACCAGTCTATGATAACTTAGACAGATGTTCTATTTTAGCTCAGGAATGAGTTTCTAACTTGCAAATCATTTTAAAATTTTAATGTTATCCTTCGCAGTGGGTTCCTGGGCAAATGACTTTGTTCTAACTGACTTGAATTCATATTCTCTTTGGATTCCAGAAACAGGATGTGACTTCTTACAGTATAGCCTTAATTTAGACATTACCAAGGACACATTGAATCTATCTTTTCAGAGAGTGATTTTCAAACTGTGCTCCAAGGGTGGGTAGAAGAGGGAGAATGTGGAAGAGTGAAGGGGAGAGATGGGTGGGTGGTTTAGAGTTCCCACTGCCTCGCTTACCAGAGAAGTATAGTTTAATTCTTTCACATATTAGCTGTATTCTAAAGACATTTTCGGTGTAGAGTAAATACTGGAAGAATATTTCAGAAGGAGATTTTGTCTTCTTAAACATCCCCTGAGCAAAGGGTCTAATTATGGGATTCCAAAATAGAAAAGAGAAATGAATTTGCTTTCCACTCTTATTTTGTTCTCGTATCTTCCTTCGGTAATGCAGGATACTCTAATGAGCATGGCAATGTGAGGTAGTAGGGTTGTTGGATTAAGAAAAGTGAGCTTGTTCCCAACAGTCTCCATTTGCTTACTTGTAATAGGGGGGTTGCAATATCTGCCCCAGCTTCTTTACAAAAGGTTGTGAAGATAAAATGAAATACTAATTTTAAAAATGCTTTATAAACTGTAAAGTGTGGTGCAATGGATGGTGTGATGTAAACAAAACCCCAAAGAGTAGGCAATAAATGATTCTTCTCCCCAGAAGTAAAGGATATTGTGTTTCTGGTATCTTCCATATTTTATTATCTTTGCATAAGGAATGAAAATATGCATTCAATACATTCAGTGTTCAAGTACAGTGATTTTCTAAGAATCACTTACAACGTGAAATGGAAAAATCCTCATGAGGACCTTGTACATGTTTCTGTTAAGTTGAAATTGGTCATGCTTTGAAACTGTAACCTCATGCCTTGGACCACATTTCTATAGACTGCAATGCCACTTTAAAGGAGAACCCCTTAGATTTTTCTACAAAAATCTAAATTTTTCCTAAGGAATTCTAGATTTTCCCAGAAAGAAGATTTATGCTGATTTGAAAGGGAAAAAATTTGCCATATACTAAATTTTTTTCTCCAGTAGTGTTCTTATTTTTTCAATGGTCAGGTCTACTGGCAACCTCAGTCACACACACTGTGCTGCAGATTGAGAAATAATTCTCTTCAATGGAGAGCCCGCCTCAACCTTCCAGACCTGGTCTGATTGTCTACCTCTGGGTCACTTACTGAACATTCAACCTGCGTCCTTGTTAAAACCACACTCCCCTCTGTGCTGACAGCACTTGGTACACACCTTGAATTGTCCCGCTGACCACAGAGTCAGAAACATCTTCTGCTTCTGTTCTCTCCTACCTGACAAGAGTTATTTTCATGCACAGAAGGGATTCCACTCATCTTGGCATGTCCTGTGTATGGTCTGGCTTTTACACTAAGTGGATGCCCTATTCAAAAAAGGTTAATAAAGAATTGGATACAAATCACATTTTAAAAAATACATCATGATGTATATATGAAAAGTGAATTGACTATTCAAAGTAGTATTCTAACTGCAACTCATGTTGGTGCAGATTCCTTGTGAATTATGAATCTCCCCCTCAAGTCATTATTCTGAAAATGTTAATGTTTCCTAAATTAGGCTTGCATCTGTGTTTGTAGCAACATTGACAGTCAAAATGCTTTACTCAGGAGGTTGACTCCACCAGAACTTGTGGCAGACGACATTGAGATACCTGCTAGGGAAAAGAAGCCCCGAGGAAGATCATAAAAAGAACATCTGGGATTGTCCTGCAAGCACAAAATTAAAGAGAGTGTTGAGCAGTAAGGAATTTATCAAATAGGAACACTGTTTATCGAAGCTTTATTCAACTCTTAGCCAATAATAAAAAAACAGTAATAATCAACCTTTCTGAATGGAGGGTTTGTGGGGAGCAATGCAAAGCCAAATGGGTTCACGTGTTCCTGATGCAAATCTGACTTGCACATCCTCAGCAGTTTGTTCATTACTGGCTCTTGGCTTCTTTGGTGAAAATCTCATTTCCTTTACTTCAAAACAAAGGAAAAATTTCACTCTACATCTTAGGAAGACAGAGCTGGGGACTTGGTTGGCAATTTCATAAAAGACGGGCAAGTGGAATGTAGACCAGGAAAGGATGTATTACATAAATTCATATTTTGTTGGTGAGAGGCAAATAATGGAAGTGAGAATAATAAAACACTAACCAAAAATAAATATTCTTTCAAATGTGCACGTTTTAGAAAATATCTTCTTAGAAATGTGAATATTAATTTGTCAATGCTAAAAAATAATAAAACACCCATCTGCTTTAGTGAGCTTATTCATTACGAATACCTCTCCAGGCTAAAGAAAATCTCTCCCTCACACACACACACATGCATACACACACACACATGCATACAAGCACAGGCACAAACCTATCTTCAGACTACACAGTCTGCATGCAGGTAATGCAGAGATGGGAGGTAGAACGGAAAGCACATTAGTGCGTGCTGGGAACAAACTGTGAGACTTTAGACAACACGCTTGCCCTGTCTCGGCTTCTGCTCTTCACCTGAAACAAACAAACAAAAAAAGTCCTGTACCAGGATATTTAAGAGTCACATACTCAAGTGCCTACAGCATTCATTCAGGTGATAGAAATGCGTCTGCAAAGGGCTAGGTGTAAGGCGATAGGGAGTGGTGAAGCCTGCGGCACACTGGAAAGTTCATGCTGCTAGTGTCAAACTTGGACCAGTGAAACTGTAAGGTGTTTCACACCAAGAATTTTTTTGATTCCTATATTGGACATTTCCTGTGCCCCAATAACAAGTTTAACGTATATGTTAAACTCGGTTATATATGATAACTTGGTTATCACTTTCTTCATAAAGCATTCAACAGATCTTGGTTTTGTTATTAGTGTCACTGTTCCTGTTGTTGCTTCAGTTGGTCAAGACACTTGGCCTGCAGACAACACAATGTGCTTTGAGAGAGTTTAAGCAGAGAAGGCTCTCTGGGGGTACAGATAACTCACAGTCATCGGAAGGAATTCTAAAGCAGACTCAAAGATACGCTTCCTGGAGTAACCGATAGAACCACAGTGCAGAAGTGGCCTCATAAAGGAGTTGCTCATTGTTTCACCAGTAAACGGCTGCCAAAAGCCCACCTCAAAACCACGCTGCCGCTGTAGTCAACAGAGAACTCCTGCCACCTCCAACTCCAGGAATATGTTCCTTCGTGGCCACCCACACCAGTGGAGTGAGAGGTCTGGGTGCAGTCACTGCCTGCTCCTAGCTCTCCTACAAACAACGCCCCATGAGGAAGCATCTGCCTGGCAGCCTGCATCACGTTTGTATCTCAGCCACGAGAGGAGCTTGAAATGTTTTCTTTTTATTTAAAGTGTTTTGCTTGTTACTTTGCAAAGTCAGATTTACAGTGAGAGGATGTATGAAATGAGAAGACCAGGCTTCAGAGATTTTAAGCAACCCAGCATGACACATACGTACGACAATTACAAAGTAACAATTCATCACTCATGGCCATTGCCTTAAAGGTTGAAGATTTAAAGATGAACAATGTTTGCATTTTTTTTTCCTTTGGGAACTTTCGATTGGCTGGGAGGATTGTGACTTACGACTCTTGTTAGTATCTTTTCTGGATAAATTGCATATCCCAGAGAAGTTTGTGAATTTGGCTTCTGGAGTTTGCCCTTGAGAGAAGACTGGTAGATTGATAGCCTAAAGCTTAATTGCTACTCAGGCAATTAAGTTATTCTCTGAAATTTAAAGGACTTTACCAGGCAGAGAGGATGTTAAAGTGTTTATGTTACCAACATAAATAAACCCAATGGCGATGATTAAAGCTTTCTTATTACAAAGAGAGAGAGAGAGAGAAAGAAAAAGTGGAGGAGGAGGAGGGAGAGAAGGAGGAAATGAAAAGATTGTTCCCTATTTTAGGAAAAATGTAAACATTAATTTTAAAAAAAAACCATTCATTTTGGTTATATAAGGTACTTTTGTTCAAAATTATGGATTTTGTTTTCTCATATATATAGAGCACACATTTACCAGTAGTCAAAGAAGGCTAATTTCTCATTTCAAATACATATAAAGCAGGCATTTACTGCTAATTTACTGCTAGTTAAAGGCTAATTTCTTGTTTCATATACGCCAGAAAGCATGCATTTACTAGTAGCCAAGGAAGTGCTTGCTGTGGGCTAAACTTCAGAAATCCTGAAATCTTACTCATTCTTTGTGGGGTACTGTGGCTCTATGGGAAATAAAACTTTCGTTCTAGAGGAGGACTTCTCAGTCGTGGCAATATCGGCTACGTTCCTTCCTCTTGCCTTACACCTTTGCGTTCATTTACATCACCTGCTAAAACCTGGAGGTACCCAACTCTGTGGCCCTCAAGTATTCTGATGCAAGGCCTCTTTCCTGTCCAGACACGAACACCTTTGGGCTGTGTAATCCTCTGCTGTGGTCGGAGAGAGGCTGTCCTGTGCATTGCAGGATGCTGACCCCTGTCCCCAGCCTCTACCCAGGAGATGCCAGGAGCCTCCCCACTTCCCTCCCCAAGTTGTGACAACCATAAGTGTCTTCAAGCATAGCCAAATGTCCCCTGGGGCATAAAATTGCCCTCCCCCATTTAATAATCTATTTTCTAGTTGTAAAGTCAAAGGAAAATTACTTCCTTCTCATATCACTCTGTGATACCTAAAAATAGAGAAAAATAAATGGATTCTTTTTTCTTTCTTGTTTCAAAATCATTACAAAAAAACCATATTTATCCCCTCAGGACCTGTCCTTTAAACTGATGAAGACGGAGTCAGACAAATCAGTTGGCTTCTCAGGCCCCTGGTGGAAGGTCGATGAGGACATTCGCTATTCTCGCCGCCCTGCTCACCTTGCCACGACCCCTTCCCGTTGACAGGGCGGGCAGACAGCCACGGAGCCCTGCCATCTGCTTGCATCTAATTCACACGAGTTCCTTCTGTGAAAATTTTCTCCCACATTCAACAAATGTCTAATTTCATTTTTATGATAGTTTTTTTTTAAAGAAAGATCGGACTCGCTAAAAAGTCAGAAGACACATTTACGGTGGAAGATTAGATAATATTTTTCCCCCACTGACAGGGCCAGATTTCTCATTAGGGAATCAAATTACATGTATCTTTAATGCGCGTACAGCCGTTTGTAAGAATATCATGCCGTATTACGCATTAAATCACTAATGCATTTAAATTTTAAATAAACATTTGTGCCAATGCTAGCTGTCTTTGCACTAGGATGGGTAAATTTTCTCCTCCGAGGTCCTGGCTGGAATTGAAGATCTTATGAAAGAAACACAATCGGGTTGGCACGAACGCAACCTCCTCTGGAAAACAATGCATTGTTTTGGGTTTGTGTAGCATTTGGAGGGCAAGGGGGCCTGGGCAGAGTTGAACGGCAAATCTTTTTGTTCCTTTTTGAAGGCTTTACTCACAGCTCTGCTCAAAGAATTATTCCACACAATATATGACAGATACCCTGGGGAGTCCATCGGCCAATGATTAATTTTCTTGCCCATATTATGAGACCATTTGCAAGCTGTTTGGAAGCCAAGTGTCTGTCCTTTGAAATCACTTTCTAGAGAGCAGCTTCCAGTTGTCCCTCACCATCACGGGAGATGCCCATTTTATCTGACGTGTTGGCAGTGGGCTGCAGGCAGGATCAATATCACGCATTGCTAATAAGAAGCAAGCAAGGCGTATTTGCAAGGAGGCACTGGCTTTCCTGATTATTTCTGTCTTGTGGGGGTATGTTCAGAGCCAGCTCTCCTAGGGCGCCCGGCGGTCTCGTTGATTCTAAACTTCGTAACGTTTCCGGATCCAAGATCACATGAGACGTGAACGGTTTGCTAGCTCCTCTGGTCAAAGCTCAGCGTGGTATTCCCTTACCCACCACGGTGTGGCTTTACCTAAGGAACGGACTGCGCTATCAGTGGAAGGAGACGATTATTGGAGCCAGCTCCAGCCCCACTTTTGTAGTTCTTGCTGAATTCCAGAGTTTTCACACTTTGAAGGATTTCGTTCCATTTTTCCTTGGTTGAATAGCCTAGCAGCTACTAAGACAATAAATATGATTGGGAAAAATCAGATGATCTCTAGCTTATACACTTGTAATGGCCTTTTATGCCAGGGATTTATGGGTTACATACCAAATCGAGTATGATGCATATGAAACTAGAGTTTCTTATGTTTGGACTGGAAGCCCTTTCAGAATTTTCTCATCCATACTCGAGATACTATCTCTCAATGCCCACCTCCTAATCACATGGGGAAGCTGCTGTTCCCGTGCAAACCCAGGACTTCGACGGAAAATCCAAGAGCTGATGTTGACAAAATACCCATAGTCCTGTCATCTTAAAATATACAACATATTATTGTTACCTATAGTCACCTTACTGTGCAATAGAACACCAGAACACATTCCTCCTATTTTACCATGACTTTATACCTGTTGACAACCTCTCCCCATCTCCCTGTGACCCTTATCCTCTGGTAACCACTATTCCACTCTCTTTCTATTTATTACTCTTCACCTTCTCTCATCAGTGTATTGTAGTCAGTGTAGAGATCTTCTACCTCCTTGGTTAAATCTATTTCTAGGTATCTTATTTTATTTGTAGCTATTTTAATTGGGATTATTTTCTTGATGTTTTAAAATAGTTTCCTATCATGATTTTTTAAAATATTGATCTCTGCATGCTTATCCATATGCAGAAGAATGAAACTAGACCCTTCTCATTGTATACAAATATCAACAAACAAATTTACTGAATTTCTAAGAGGTTTTTGGAGGAGTCTTTAGAGTTTTCTATATATAAGATCATGGCATTTGGAAACAGGGGAAATTTGACTTTCTCCTTTCCAATTTAGCTGCCTTTTATTTCTTTTTCTTGCCCGCTTGCTCTGGCTGCGACTTCCAATACTATGTTGAATAAGTGTGGTGAAAGTAGGCATCCTTGTCTTGTTCCAAATCTTAGAGGAAAAGCTTTCAACGTTTTCCTCTTTGGTATGATGTTAGCTGTGGGTTTGTCATATATGGCTTTTATGGTGTTGAGGTGTATACATTCTATGTTGAGGTGTATACATTCTATGCCTAATTTGTGGAGAGTTTTTATCAAGAGTTGATGTTGAATTTTGTCAAGCATTTTTTCTGCATCTGTTGAAACGATCACATGATTTTATCCTTCCTTCTGTTATTGTGATGAATCACGTTTATTTATTTGCATATGTTAAATCATCCTCACATCCCTGCAATGAATCCCATTTGGTCATGGCAAATGATATTTTTAAGGTGCTGTTGAATTAGATTTGCTAATAATTTGTTGAGTATTTTTGCATCTGTGTTCATCAGGGATGTTGGCCTGTGATTTTCTTTTCTGTTATGTCCTTGTCTGATTTTGGTGTCAGGGTAATGCTGGCATAGAATAATGAATTTGGAAGCATTTTCTCCTCTTCAATTTTCTTGAATAGTTGGAGTAAAGTCGGTATTAGTTCTTTATATGTTTGGTAGAATTCAGCAGTGAAGCCATCAGGTCCTGGGCTTTTCTTTGATGGGAGACTTTTTCTTACTGATTCAATCTTGTTGCTTCTTATGGTCTATTCAGATTTTCTATTTCATCATGATTCAATCTTGGTAGGTTGCATGGGTCAAGGAATTTATCCATTTCCTCTATTTTTTCCATCCCATTACTTTGAGTCTGTGTGAGTCCTTGTGGTTTAGATGTGTTTCTTGGACAAAACAAATACTTGGGTTTTTTCATCCACCCCACCAGTCTGTCTTTTAAGTGCGGCATTAAGGCTGTTCACATTCAGTGTTAGTGTTGATATGTGGGAGGCTGTTTTGTTCCACATTTGGATGATATCTTATTGTTTTGTTTTCCTTCTTGTGGTATTGTTTTATAAGAGCTGTGAGATATAACTTTTAGATGTTTATAGACTGGGTGGTATCTGTTGTGCTGTTCCATGTGTAATGCATTTCTGAGCATTTCCTGTAGGGCAGGTCTAGTAGTGAAAAATTCCCTTAGTGTTTGCTTGTCTGGAAAAGTCTTTATTTTTCCATTATTTATGAAACTTAGTTTTTCAGGATATAAAATTCTTGGCTGGAAGTTGTTCTGTTTAAGAAGACTAAAAATGGGGCCCCAATCCCTTCTGACTTGTAAGGTCTCTGCTGAGAAGTCTGCTATTAGCCTGATTGGTTTTCCCTTGTAAGTTAGTTGTTGCTTTCATCTTGCAGCTTATAGACTTTTCTTCTTCATTTTGACTTTGGCCAGGTTGATGATTGTGTGTCTTGGAGAAGTCTTATTTGCTATGAATTTTCCCATTGTTTGATTACTATCTTATATCTGGATATTTGAATCTCTAGTGATACCAGGGATGTTCTCCTCAATAATTCCTTTGAACAGATTTTCCATGCTTTTTGCTTTTTTTTCTTCTCCCTCAGGGATACCTATTATTCATATATTAGCTTTTCTTCACATGACCCCATATTTCTCTAAGTGATTGTTTATTCTTCTTCATTCTTTTTCCTGCATCTTTTACTGACTGGGTTAGTTCAAAAGCCTTGTCTTCAAGCTCTGAAATTCTTTCTTCTGCTTGGGTTAGTCTGTTTTTGAAGGTTTCGGATGCATTTTGAAATTCCCTAAATGATTCTTTTGTTTCTTTAAGTTCTGTTATATCCTTTCTTACATTGTCTATCTCTTTCGTGAGTTTTGCATACTTTTCATTCATGTTCTGAAATTTTTTTTTTTGGTTTTCTTTGTTTTGGTTTTTAACTTTCTGTTCAATTCCATTTATCTTGTTTACCATCCATATTCTGAATTCCATTTCTGACATTTCGACAACTTCTTTTTGGTTGGGGTCCATTACTATGGATCTATTGTGATCCTTTGGTGGTGTCAAGCTGGCTTGTTTTTCATGTTGCCAGAATTCTTTTGCTGGTTTCTTCTCATCTTTTGTCTCAAATCAGGACTAATAGGTTTGTGGTGCACTTGTTCTCCTTTGTCGGGACCTCTCCTACTTAATGAGAAGGAGAAGAAATCTCTGGACAGTGCTTTTGTGTCCTACTCTAAAGATTGGCCTGGTAGGAGAGTTGCAGATGCACTGAGAGCCTGCAACACAGTTGTTCTCCTGCATGATCCCATTCCCCCGTGGTTGTCACAGTCCAAGCCAGTGCTGCAGGATTCAGGTTGGTGTGTTGGTCCCCAGTCCACTGTTGACAACTTAGACAGGGGGCTGGGCAATTCCTCTCCTCAGAGGCAGGTGGCATGACCTTGGCTGGTGCCTGGGCATGTCATGAGACTGCACCTGGCCACAGGGCGGGACACAGGACCTTGAGGGGTACCTGGGCATGTTAAGAATCTTTGCCAGTGTTTGGGAAGCCATGGAACCTTGGCAGGCACCTCTACAGGTGGCGGGAACTTGGCAGGTCCTTGGATGGGTTGCAGAAACTTGGCTAGGGCCTGGATAGGTGGAGAGAGTTTGGTGGGTACATGGGTGCATCGCAGGACCACAGCCAGTGGTGAGGCAGGTCGTGGGACCTTTGTGGATGTCTAGGCATGTCATGAGACTACAGCTGGCAGTGGGTTGTGTCCTGGGAACTTGGTGGGTGCCTGGATATGTCAGGGGTCTTGGCTAGTGCCTGGGCAAGGTTGCAGGACCACAACCAGTGATGGGCTGGCTCCTCTCAGGCTGGTGGAGCCAGGGAGATGCAGGGCACCCTGCTGGGGAGTTGCAGTGACTAGAGTGCTCCCTTCACCCAAGTATGACTGTGGCAGCTGCTGCGGTGCTACTCAGGTGGCAGTCACAGTGCTATCAAGATGGCAAGATGGCAGCGGCAGATGCTGAAGCCTTGTGGGTGCTTGCTCTGCTCAGATCCCTGGAAGATTGGGGGGGTTGTGCACAGCACCCAGTCACAGTGCATGTGAGAGCACCCACCCTCCCTACTCGCTCCCTGGCCTGGCAGGGGTAATGGGGAGGTGGCTGCTGTGGACCCAACCCCTCTGCAGACTGTGTGCTCTGAGGCTGAGAGTATGAATGGCAACTGTTGCAGTGACCTGGGACCAGAGGTTGGTGGGACCCCACTGTGCCTGCTCTCTGGTGCAGCTGCCAGTGTGTCCAAGCAGCTCCTGGATTAGTTTGGAGGCCCGCTGTGCTGGAGGAGCCCCTCACAGCTTGGATTTCAGTGTCTGCTGGGGGAGTTCGGAGCCCCAGCGATCTCTCCCCTCACCCTTCCCCACATGTGGATGCTTCCCCTCAGGTACCTTCTGATCGTGCTGAGCATATCACCCCGCCTCTTTTTACGCCCTTGGGTGTCTCCAGTCACCTCTCTGATGATTCGCAGTGCTGTCTCTGAGACGGTCCATCCACAGGTGAACTTTTACCCGAAACCTTTGAGCCTCTCCTTGAGAGCAGCGAGTGCAGACTGCTTATAGTCTGCTATCTTGGCCTCTGCCCCTCCATTCTCTTTCAGTTCTATTCTTCCCCTTTAGACATTCATAGACTTGTTTTCTGAACTTCTGGATGTGATTTGTTGGCAAAGTTTCCCAAGTTCCTACTTTGCCAGATGGTTCTCTTGAGCCCATCTCAAGTCATGGTTTCTACGTTCCATGTCTCTCCCTTTTCTTTTTCTCCAGAACATTCTTCTGTGTTTGTCACACACAGTCACGGTCCAGTGCATGTTCCTCCAGCTGTGGGACTCGGGTCTTCTGCTGAGTTGAGGAGGTGGGTACGGTCATGGTCACCAAACTGTATCCCAAAAAGAATTGGATAATGGAAGATAGATATGTGCTTTCCTGGTAGCCAAGGGACCAAGGGCAGTCTAGACTAATGGGCACTTTTCCTGCATTGGTTCTTACCTAGACCTGCCAGATTGTTCTTTTGCAGCATGCATCATTCATTCACTTCTATTGATCACCTATACTGAGTAAGGCTCTGGTATTCCCAAGGATACTGAGAGCGATGTCACGATGACATGCAGCAACAAAACGTTATCATAGAATGTAAAGCACAGATTGTGTTCTGTTTACTTATAACAGTCTCAGAAAAGGAAGAAATGATACGATAGCATTTATTGATTCCCGCTGTAAACTGGGTGCTGTGCTAGGTGTTTGTGATTCCACAGTAATTAGACAAGAGTTCCTGCCCTCAAAGAGTTTGTGCTCAATTTTCCTCTTGAATCCAGTATATTCAATTGATCCCCCAAGTAGAGACCCCAGGGTACTTACTGGTCTCATTATCAAGAAATTGGTGAAAAATATCTCAGGGGTGAATCACTCAAAATGTCATCTCCAATCAATTGGAAGTTCTAACTTTGAGTAAACATATGAATGCTTCTATTTGGACATTAGATTAGAAGACTGTGTTCATATTAAAAGAAATTATTTTCTTAGTCAGCTATTTCTATGTTTATGTAGAAGTCAATATTTCTAACATTTAGGGAGTATTTTAATGCACTACACATTTTACATTTGTCAATGATTTAATTCTTCAAACAAATCCCTAGTGTAGGTGTTATTATTTTCACCAATTTCATGGATGAATAAACTGAACTTACAGAGATGTTAAAGAACTTTCTAGGCTGGTGAGAGGCAGAATGGGACCCAGGACAGAACAATCTGTCTGCATTTCCTCCCTCCACGAATTATTAGAGAAAAACACCTACGTCAATATGTGGTTTTGCTAGTTAAGCTCTGGCCTGCCCTTAAGGTGTTTGTCACAAGCTAGCAACGATCATGAAAATGTGGGAAATCAACCTACACACGCCCCATGACTTATATCTGTGGTCGTACTGTCAGCCAACAGAGTTTAATATTTCTTTCAAAAAATCAATTTTCTCTAAGTTCCTGAACAAGCAGAAACCTGGATCCCGGCACTAGAAACACAGGCCATATTCCACAAATACTTGTGAAATGAACCAAATTCCACTTGCACCTCAGACTGACTATTTCTGTAATACCCCACTGATCCCCCCACCCTGTGATGGCAAGGAAAAGATCTTTCAGAGATGACAGGTAATCATTTTCCTATTTATCGCAATTCTATAAAAAAAAAATAAGTCTGTGCTTTTAGACAGCTATTCTTTGTGTGTAAATGTGTGGATTTCAGAGCTGTGAATATGTACACTATCTCAGTTTTATTTATGTACATCAGCTCTGTTACTGCCAGGACCATACAGTTTAGCCCATCACGGTTACTCACATTTAAAGGGTGTGAGTGGGCATGTGTTCTGGCTCTGGGAGATTAAGAGATGCTGGCGGGTATAGTCTATTCCTCAGATTTCTTTTTATATCTCTCCAGTACAGCACCAGTTGTAGGTACTCTACGAGTGTGGGTGGGTGAGCATGTGGGCTTGTTTGCAGGTACAAAAAGAGCCAATTATCTTGCAAAAGGAGCAAAAGAAGGCAGCAAGAACCAGAACTGTGGTCTAGAAATATATCCTTAAAGACCCCAGTTCAGCTTGATTGTGGCGATTGTTTTACAATATAGACATATACCGAATCATCACATTGTGCATCTTAAATATAAACATTTTATTTGTCAATTATACCTCAATAAAGCTGGGGGGAAAAAGCTCAAAAAAGAGCGTCCTAGTTCAAGTCATAACAGTCTCTACTGTTGCTCTTGTCTTCAGTGGCTCAACGCAAACCCCGTTTCCTTCACTAGAAGACTTTGCCAAGTGCATTAAGGGATGCTGTCTGGGGTCTCAGAGGACCTGAGTCCACATTCCCCTCTACCCCCCAGGTTTATGGCCCTACACCAATCACCAAGTTCTTTAGCCTTTGACCCATCTCCCCAAATCCACACTTATCTTTTCCCCATGTGGAGATACTGATATAATCATGCCTCTTTTCCATTTAGGAGCCTCCGGTAACTTCTGATTTCTTCTAGGATAAAAACAGAAATCTATAAAGCTGCTGCCCCCTGGGCCCAGAGTTTGCTGCCACAGGACCTTTGCACTTGCAGCCTGAGAGAACTGCCCAACCATTCTCTCCCAACTAGTCTATAAGCTTCCAGAGGGCAGGGAGTAGGTCTATATTTTTTCTCACCTTTGTAATCTTTGCCATTATATCCATGAGACATAGCACAAGGTAAATGCACAGGTGTGCATACAGGCATGTGCATGCACGAGGTCCTCTCTAAGGCCCTCTGTCACCTTTCACTCCACAACCAAGTGGACACAGTTATCTTTTTGTCCTCTTCTGTCCCCTGTTAATCGTAACATATCGTGCAAGGGCAAATCAAACAAGGCGAAAGTGCAATCCCAAATCTGCTTGTAAACATACAAACTATGAGAAATATTTCCTCAGCAAGACGAGTCACCCAGGTATGGCACTCGGCATTATGCATGTCACGGTTAATGCAGCAGTGGCATCCAAAAAGGACAAGCAGAGGGAATTCCAGCCCTTTCCGGAGCCAGGGCTGGGAAGAAGGTAAGCAAATAAGGCGCTTGCTTTGGGCATAAAATTTAAGAGTGTACACACAAGAAAACCCCAGTCATGGAGTCAAATAATAGTTTAAGCCAATATTTTTTTTTTGATCAGAATTAGTGCAAAACCTCCATGAAAAGCAGAATATCAAAATGAGAAATGAAAACATCAGTATTGAATTTTCTTTGGCCTTAAGCGCCAATGTGGCTCAGCACAGAGTGGCCACTGATCCCATCTTTATTTAAATGTTTGATGTTGTGTTCTTCACGGATGTTTTACATTAATTCTCATTTGTTTAATTATCCCATTAAAATGTTATTTATCTCGACGGCAGAGTTAAATGTTGTGCTGGAGGCAAATGCTCGATAAATAATAATTCCCCTCATTCCCACACCCTCATCATGGCCCAGTCCTCAACCGCCACGAGAAACACCTCGTTAGAAAACCTTGCAAGTCCTCCAAAATTGTTCTGGCTCATTTAGAAAGAAATCAAACACTCCAAGAAAAATAAACTTTTTGTTTTTCTAAAAAAAGAAAGAATAGTAAGTGTGAAGCATATGTTCACAGTGTACCTCAATGATGTATTTTTTTCCCCAGAAAAGAATCTTGAAGTTTAAATCAAAACAACCTACATTAAAATCTGAATTAATTATTTTTACAAGGATCTGCCTTGAGTAACTAATTCAAGAAAACTCATGAATGCAGGCTTTACGCTAGAAAGTTTGCTGAGCAGTAAGTATTTTACACACCCAGATGGGAGAAATTCTCATTTGAGAATAATACAGTTTTGGAAGCAGAATTTATGGTCTTCTCATAACCTGTTTTGATGTTTAACAGTCAACGATATTGGGCAACCCAAAGTTTAAGAGAACTGTCAGGTTGCACTGGTTTTTGTTAATGTTGTTAATATTGAAATCTTCCAAATTGCCCACCCAAAAGCTGATCACGATTTGCATTGCCATACAGTTTGAATGTGTCTATGATTTCATGTTTTCTTCTTTATATATAAGTGGATGTCCCCAACTGTTACTGGTTTTATTAAAAGCCATGTTCTTTTATTCACATTATCATGTGTATAGCTCCTATCAGCTCCTCCTCTAAGCCTAATAACGTTTATTGTCACTGGCGCATAATTACCATTTATTTTCATATGTGTGGGCCTTGACTCTCCAATCAGTTTGCAAGTGCTTCCTGGATTAAAAGGTGTAAGTGCTTTTACAGCCAATTTACCCCGGTTTTAAAACAAAGTATTAGCAAGGTATTTGTACTGTAATAGTAGTATATGATCTCTGAACATTTTCATTTATTTTTAAATTGAGAAACCCAGAATGCAAAATTAAGAAGCATGAATTACAATATTTCTGCTTCCCTCCTCATTCCCGTTAATGCACAAAACATTCTCGTGGAAATTGCATTAAATTGGTGGAATTTTAAAAAATCTATTCTATGAGAATTTCACAGATTTTTAACATAAGGTGAAAGTGAATCTTTTTTTATTTTTTCTTGGCAGATGAAAGGAATATAAAAGAACAGATTGACTTTCTGGGCATGAATCTCAGGACCAGAGAAATATAGAGTCACATATTGTAGATGAGAAGAGGAAAAAAAACCCAAATTCTCATGAATCATGTGTAATGTTCAAGAGCTAAACTATTGAGACTTCATCACCGGAAAATATATAGTAAGCGAGAGCTGTACATTTCATTTTCGTCAATTTCTTTTTCTTATCTCGCTTAGTAAACGCTCAGCGTGGAGCTTTCTATCTGTTTTCGCAACGTATTACCTACGCATATTTTATTTGGTTAAGAGATGCTCTGACGGATCTTCTGAGCTGATCTGAAGGGAGGTCCAAGACCAGACTGGTGTCACTGGCTGGTAATTTACGTCTGGGACACACAGTCTCCTTTCGATACGTCCTGTAATTCCTTGCAGTGATGGGTACGCACATACAGCACTGTATATCCAAGCCTCTGTTGCTCTTGTTCCGGAGTATTGATTTGATCTATTTCTCTGTCGGGGCCTCCGGGTCGTTCTTTCTCTGTGCAAAGCCCCTCTCTTGTTTTATCCTAGTGCACGACTGTCTCATCCTCACCACACTCTCTCACACGTTGTGCCATGCATAACCTTTTCTTTTTGACCTACTCCGCACGCGCATTAGGAGCACACCTTCACACCCACGACAAATCACGCCGATTGAACGGCCCCGAGCGTTTCCTCTTTGCACCCATTTGAACGTCCCTGTGGACCAGGAGTGAGATTGTCGGTGATAATCAGTTTCTTTCCATCTTGCTTTCACGCGGTTTTCCAGAGCACCCGCTGATGGTTAGCTGCTCCCAGCCCACGGGTTGGCTGGCCGGGCTCCAGCGGTCCTCCCGGCAGAAACGTGCCCTGCCCTGGGAGCGACTACAACATTCGTACTTGTGCATAGACCCGAGTCACCGGCAATGGCCCTTGGTGTGTGCAGGCCATTGGCCGTTTGGAATGATTCCACCACGGCGCACACTGACGAGCAGCCCAGTGGGCAACTCTAGGCCCTCGGGCGCCGGCGCCGTGAACGAAGCTCGGTTCACGCCCAGGCCACCGCCGCGCACCAGGCTGCAGCACTGGCCTGCTCTCGGCTTTGCCCAGGACGCGTCTCTAAGCTGGCGGCTCCCTGTCTGTGCCCAGCTATTTACCAGCTGAACGTGATCCCACCTGGCAAGAGCCCCTCAGTCGAGAAACCCAAAGAGAGGGGCGGGAAATAAAGAGAATTTGAGGGATTGGAAAATCAAAGAAAAACATCTCCTTCTGTTTCTGTTTTCTAGTGTGTTCTGGACTAAGTGTTGAGGAGTCACGGGGCGCAGAGTGAGGACACCTGTGTGGACCCAAACTGGAAGACAAGCTTTGCCTGAGGTTTGCCTGAGGTTCTAGAGCCACCGCCCTCCGCCCCCATAGGCTCCCACAGTGACAAACTACAGGAAACACATTCTTACAGAGGACATGTGGAAGATTAAAATGCATTGTTTGAAACAGGCCACTTGGCCACACCTGACTTCCGGGGGCGTGAAACTCCAGGTGCCTCCAAAAGAGATTTAGAGTATTTGTAAATAGGCTTCATGACTCCTTAATCGTGTTTCCTTTTGGATTTCTTCTCAGCATGTTTATTTACTTATTTAGAAGAACGCAAGTTAATGTTTTAACTTAATTAACTGTATCAAGTGTTTTTTTTTTTTTTTGTGGTTAAGCTTTCTGTGCCTTACGTAAATAAGCCTTTCCTACTTGGCAGTCATAAAAATATTCCCATCTGCTGTCTTCTAAATGTGTTGCCATTTTGCCTTTTGCATTTATGCCTACTGGAGTTGTTTTATAATGTATGGCGTGAGGTAGTGATCTGTGTTTTTATTTTCCTTTTTTTCCCCATATATAATGAATTGCTGGCACGACATTTTTTAGGTGCTTCTTTTCTAACCTTTGACTTTGTTAGTTCTTTCCACAGTTTGTCAAGGCTGCCACGTAAAATTGTTCAAATTTGATGTGAGCAGTGCAGGGTGGGGCACTGAGCATCTAGACTGCAATGCAAACAATGCCCTCTGGAGTTCTGCTTTGCAGAGGCTCCGAAGTTTTGCCATGGTTTGAACATCCCCTTCAAAACTCACGTTGAAATTTAACCGTCATTGTGACAGTATTAAGAGGTGGGACCCTTCAGGGGTGATTCGATCATGAGAGCTCTACCTTCATCGATAGATTACGGTTGTTACGGTGGAACTGGGGTCCTTACTGCAGAAGCAGGTTGTTCATCATGCCCTGAACTTCCCCGCTCCAGAACCACAACCCAAATAAACTCCCATTGCTTACACATTACCCTGCCTGTGGTATTTTGTTATAGCAACACAAAACAGACAAGACAGGTTTTCTGTTTGTTTCTTTGTTTGTTCTGCTTTGCTTTTGTTTGGTTTTGTGTTCCCTTAGTTTCTACTTTTATCTTCATTATTTTGCTGTTCATTTCCTATATTCTTAAGTTGGATGATTATTTCATTAAGTTTTGGCTTTGTTTTATTTTTTTTTTCCCTAGGATAAGCATTTTGTCTATAAATTTCCCTCTGATTTTATTTTAGTGGAATTTACTGATTTTAATATGCAGTATTTTTTTACTCCTAATCATTTTTATTATTATTTCCATTTTAGCCATTAATATTTAGAATTATATTTTAAATGTGAAAATAGGGATGCCGGTTATAATTTTACTTGATTTTAAATTTAATTTTATTGTGCTCAGAGAATGTTATCTGCATGATTTGCCAGAGCAGGGAGACACTTTTTGTACATGCTCCATACTTGGAAATTATATTAATATATACCCTCCAAACATCGGGTTAAAGGTTTATTTTATAGTCATTATATTCACATGGTAATTGTTCTGTTTAAGTAATCAATATTTTTTGCCTTTCCTCCCCTTTTATTCTATTTTTCTTATTTTTTTTTTGACCCCACATTCTATGAGCTAATAAGAAAGGTGATGTGGATTTTTCAATATCATCATGTACATCCGATTCACTTATTTTGAGCAATATTGTCAGTAGCATAAAAGTTTAGAAGTTTTTATATTTTCCTAGTGAAAAAATGTCTTTTTTGTATGTGTTATGCAGTGCCCTTCTTTGTCTCTATTAATGAGATTTGCCTTGAAGTCCCTTTTCTCTGAGAGTAATATATTTGCAGCAGATTTATTTACTTTAATGTCATCTGGTATATCTTTTCCCATCAATTTAATTCCATTTCAATAACCTATACTTCTGCATTTGGAGAGTCTAGTATATTTACATGTCTGGCTGTTTCTGAGAGTCAATAAAGCCCCACTATAATGCAACTAAGTTATTTAAAAAACTCATATGTGCTGGGAGCGTGGCCAAGCTCCCTGCAAAAAACTGGGTCCCTTTGGTAGGGTTGCAAGGGATAAGAAAATAATAGAAAATGGAAAATAATGGAAATAAAAGAATACACAGAGACGAAGGTATAGTTTTATAGACTTATAAAGATTATAGGCAAAGCGGGTGCTCAGGGGGCCTGGATTTCTCCATTAATCTCAGAGGCCAAGAGTGAAGTTTTACATGGTCATTTTTAGGTAACAGTGATTAGTTGCCAGGGGTAACAGATTTTCATAACAGCAGGTAGTTCCTCTTAGGTTAACAGTTTTTCAAAAGGCTTCTACAGATCCCTTAACTAATTCTATCTACATAAACAAATGGTTACAAAATCTTTCAAAGATTAACTTCTAAGTTCTAAGGTAAATTTATCACTTAACAGAGGGGTTAAACAGAGATTTACTGGCTCCATATTTTCTTTATCAGGTTATTGTGAATGGGATAGGTAGTCCAGAGTTTTAAGAAAGAACTGCCCCTTGCTTTTAGCCATAGGCGGGCTGTTTGGGCGGCTGTCTGTTCAGGGCGGGCACTCTCTGATGGGCTCTCATCCTGTAGTTTTTAACAGATTCGCCTTGCTTTACAAAGCAAATCCAAACCTTTAGGTCTGAGAAACGGAGCGGGATATAGCCGCTACTGTCTTTCAGAGACGCCCTCCCGAGGTGCAACAGCCTTTGATATGCAAACCAACACGTTCACATATTCCTTCAGGGCAAAGCTCTGCAAAACTCCTGAGACATATCCTGTCTCCAAATATATTTATATTAATTCATGGAGCAACACATATGAATCGTCTTTCAGATAAGCATGTGCTTCAGAGCTTAAATAATGCCACAGGCAAGGGTGAGAACCTCGTGGGGCCATGTTTCAGAAATATATAACCTTCCCACTCCCGACCGTGGTTGCCATCACTGGGCGATTGCTCTCTACTCCACATTAAATAACAATGGTGGAAGTTCTGGGTTGGCGGCTTCCTGGGACAGTACTGCTGATTCCAGCAGCCACACCATTGATTGGTGCCCAATTTTTGGTCCAATCTGAGATAACTGGGTCAGAAGAATATTGGGTTTCTAGAGATTTATGTATAGTTTCTTGCTATTTTTCCACTCCCGACTAGCCCTCATAAAAAATTATGTTTCAAGACACATTTAATGCTTATGAAGATGTGTCATATTTTATGTTTTGATGAACTATAATTAATAAAATTACAAAGATAACTCAATTAGAAGAAAAATGTTAACGTTTGAGTCACTACTTTTTTATGGATTAACAAAAAGTTAATTTTCAATTGATATACTCATGGGAGTATAGGAAAAAATACTGATATAGCCAAAATGGTTTTTTAAAAAATCTATTGAATTGTGGTTACAATTCTTTGGCAAGGACAAAATAATAATTTATGGAGGAAAAATAGTAGTGTAAAATTTCTGACTATTAAAGAAAAGTTTTATCATATACTTTTAAATGGATAATAGTTTTCAACTCACTGTGATATAACTGGATATAATTGGATACATTTATAAGAGCAATGTAAAATTTTTTTTAATACGTCAGAGTTATACACAACTGAAAACCATATTGTTGTCAAACATTTAAATTAATAATGAAAGACTTTAAATGCTAAGTAAAAATGTTTGCCAGTTAATAATGGAAATATTTCAGAGGAGTGGGGAACCTGCAGCGTTGGGGCCACATGTGGCCTTCTGGACCCTTGAGTGCATGCGGCCTTTTGACTAAATCCAAATTTTATAGAACAAATCCTTTTAATAAAGGAATTTATTCTGTCAAGTTTGGATTTGGTCAATGGGTCACACTTGGAGATCTGGAGGGCCACATATGGCCCACGGCAGATGACTTATGAATATTGATGCTTAAATATTGAAAATAAAATATTATCAAACAGAATCCAACACCACATTGAAAAAATGTCATGTCCATGTGGGATTCATTCTAGAAATGCAAACAAGGGTGCAAAATACCTGCACTGCTATTCAACATTGTGCTGAAGATGTCTGCTAATACAAGGAAACAAAAAAAAATTTAGGCATAAGTAGTAGTTAAAAAATAAATTTCTATTATTTTTCAGATGATATCTGGAAGCCTCAGAGAATTAATGATACAACTAATTCAAACAGTAAGATAGTTCAGTAAATCAGCTATGAATATAACACACAGATATTATTAATACTAATATGCTCCATGAATAAAAAATTGGAGTATATAACATTAGAGAGAAAACTATGTACAATTACTCAAAAGAAGATGACATACTTAGGAATACACTTAAAAAGAAATGTGAAAAATCTATAATTAAAAAACCCTTAAAAATCTCAAGGAAACAAAAGTAGATTGAACAAAAGGAAAAACATCCTTGAATAGGATGACTCAAAAATATAAAGATGTTCATTCTAGGTGGGTAAATTTATGAAATTGTTATTACAATTTTTAAAAATTACAAATCGTCTTAGAAAGTTAGATTAGTTGACACAGAAGTTCACGCGGGTAACCAGCATGTAAGAATAACCAGAAAAACCCTTGGTAGGGTCAAGCCTTTCAGATTTTAAATACATTATAAAGCATCTATACTGAAAATAACGTGCTATCGGTGCATGAGAAGACAAATGACTAGAGGAATAGAAAACCTAGAAACAGCCAGAGGTGAATAAGGAAGTTCAGTATCCGAAAAAGGTAGTATCTCAAACCACTGGGCAATGATGAATTTTTTAAAAAAATAAAGCTTTTTTGAACTGGGTAGCCATTTGGAAAATGATAAATTTAGATTCCTACGTCATTCATACACAAGAATACACGCCAAGTGAATCAAGTATCTAAACACGTATACATATACACCTACCTAAGTATGTGCACACCTACGTACATACAACCATGTAAGTGGCAGACGAAAGGTGAGTTAATACTTCTACAATCTTTGTGTGGGGAAAGGGTTTCTAAATAGCACTCAAAATGCAAATGCAATTAAATATATAAATTTGAATGCATATACTTTAAAATGCTATTGAAAAGCCATGAGAAAAATTGAAGAGAATATAGTCACGCGCGGCATAAGGCTTTGGTCAATGACAGACCACATATTCAATGGTGGTCCCACAGGATTATAATGTCGTATTTTTACTGTACCTTTTATATGTTTAGATGTGTTTAGAGGCACAAATCCTTACCATTGCCCACAGTACTAGGCACGGGAACCTGCTGCACGGGTTTCTAGCCCAGGAGCCAGAGGCCGGTCCATGCAGCCTGGGTGTGCAGCAGGCTCGACCGCCTCGGTTTGTGTGCACCACCCCAGGACTTCCGCAGTGATGAAATGGCCCGAGGACGCTTCTCTGAGAACGTATCCCCCTCTTTAACCCACAGGGGCCTGTGTAAGCAGCGTAATATTAACAGATAAGGGGCTAATGTTCTTAGTGCATTTTTAAAAATCAAAAATTGAAGGAAAGCAAGGTTTAAAACATTAATGAAGAGTAAGTCCAAATAACTGGTTGAAAAAATGAGCACATAGAATACACTTAGACACCAGTCCTCCCCTACCAAATTGGGGAGAAAACAAAATGTTTTGCAACACCTTGAGCTCTGGAGAGGCTCTCGTGCCTTCCGGGCAGGCGGCACACTGGGATAACTCTTCCTGAGAGAGATACAGATATATGTGTGTGTGTATATGTATGTGTGTATAAATATTCTCATACATTTATGAAACTAAGGGTCTATTTTTATTCCCAGCAATCCCACTTGTAAGATCACAGACGTGGGGAACGTGACCAGGCTCAGCCCAGGAAAAGCAATCAATGACTGAGGCACTCCAGGGAACATAGTCAATAACAAAGCCTGTCCAGGGAAAAGAGTTGATTACTGAATCACTCTAGGTGACATAGTTGATGACCAAGTCAGTCCAGGGAAAACATTTATGAGGAAATGACAGGGAGATGACCTCAGTCCAGGGAAAACAGTCTCTTACAAAGTCACACGAGGGAAAATAGTGATCACTGAGTCATTTCAGAGAATCATTTAGTTGATGACTAAATGAGTCTAGGGAAAACCATAGATGACCAGGTTTCCAGAGAAAGCATTGATGATGGGATGGCATGGAGATGCCCCCAGCACCAAAAACAGTGAATGACCGAGTCACTGCAAGGAAAATAGGTAATGATATGATGACAGGCAGGGAACACAGGCCATAGTGCATAAGTCCAGGGAAACTAGTTGATTGCCGAGTGGATCCAGGGAAACTAGTTGATTACTGAGTGGTTTCAGGGAAACTAGTTGATTGCCGAGCAGATCCAGGGGGAACTAGCTGATTACCGAGCTGGGTCAGGGAAACTAATTGATTGCCGAGTGGACCCAAGGGAAACTAGTTGATTACCGAGTAGATCCAGGAGAACTAGTTGATTGCCGAGTAGATCCAGGGAAACTAGTTGATTGCCGAGTAGATTCAGGAAGACTAGTTGATTGCCGAGTCACTTCAGGGAAACTAGTTGATTACCGAGTAGATCCAGGGAAACTAGCTGATTGCCGAGTAGATCCAGGGAAACTAGTTGATTGCCGAGTAGATCCAGGAAAACTAGTTGATTGTCGAGTCACTTCAGGGAAACTAGTTGATTGCCGAGTAGATCCAGGGAAACTAGTTGATTGCCGAGTGGATCCAGGGAAACTAGTTGATTGCCGAGTGGACCCAGGGAAACTAGTTGATTGTCAAGTGGATCCAGGGGAACTAGTTGATTGCCGAATCAAGCCAGGCCACACTATCGATCACTGAGTCGTTACAGGAAAAAGATTACTGAGTCATTTCAGATCACATAATTGACTGAATCAGATGAGGGAACATAGTTGATAACCACGTAAGTCCAGGGAAGAGTCAAGTACTCAGTCAATGAAGGCAACAGAGTCAATGACCAAGTCAATCTAGGGAACACAGTCAATAACTAATCATTTCAGGGCACATAGCTGATGACCGAGTCAGTCCAGGGAAAACAGTTGATCACCGAGTCACTATAGGGAAAAGACTTTAGTACCAGTCATCCCTGGCCAAGCAATCAATGACTGAATCAGTCCAGGAAAACTGTTGATTACTGAGTCATTTCAGGACACATAATTGAATCAGTTGAGGGAACATAGTTGATAACCATGTCAATCCAGGGAAAAGAGTTGATGACTAGCCAATCCAGAAAAAGCAGTTGACTACAGTCATTTCAGGGCACATATTGATGACCAAATCAGTTCAGGTAGTTTGACTGACTCAATTCAGGGAAAACAGTTGACTACTGAGTCATTCGAGGGAAGAGTCAAGTACTGAGTCAATGCAGCCAACAGAGTCAATGACCAAGTCAGCCTAGGGACCACAGACAATAACTCAGTATTTCAGGGCACATAGTTGATGACCGAGTCATTCCAGGCCACACAATTGATGACTGAGTCAGTCCAGGAAAAGTAGTTCATTACTGAGTCATTCCAGGCCACATAGCTAATGACCAAGTGAGTCTGGGAAACACAACCGATGATGAAATCAGTTTGAAAAACACAGTTAACTACCAACAGTTAATTTCTGAGTCAATCCAAGGAAAACACTGATGTTGACATGACAGGGAGAGGTCCAGGGAGAACAGTGAATGACCGTGTCCCTCCAAGGAAAGCAGTCCTTTAGGAGATGACAGGAAGTGACTTCCTCCATCCAGGGAAGACAGTTGCGAACCAAGTCACTCCAAAGATCACAGTAGACCAGGGAGTCAGTGAAAGGAGCAGGGCCCAGGACAGAGGTGGTCCAGGGGAAACAGTTGATGACCTATGACAGGGAATTCTTCATCCCAGGAAAAGCAATTGATGACTGAGTGGCTCCATGGGGAAGCTGATAAGATAGTAGGAGGGTATTACCTTGTCCAGGGAAAACAGCTTGTGACCCAGGCACATAACTATCACCCATAGCGCTTATAAGGAGACAAGGGCAGGCACTGTGTGGACCAACCTTTACCAGACATAGAGAGCACAGGCTTCACTGGAGAGCACCCGTGGACCTGTTTTCAGCCAAATTCTGCACCTGCCCCAGCAAAGGCTATGCTGATCTGATATTTCCTCTCACAGGTGTTTGTTCTGCCTGTTCCAGAACTGAATAAAAACGGAATCCCACAGCAGGCAGTCATCTGGCGGAGGCTTCACTCATTCAGCACATTTTTAATAGAATTATCCATGAACAACTTATCAATAGTTTGTGGCTTTTGTCGAGTGTCTGAAAATAGCAAAGTTTGTTTTTCCCTTCTGTTGATACATACCTGGGCTATTGCATTATTTTTTTAAAAACCTATTATTAATATAAATAAAGTTGCTCTTAATTTTCTTGTGTGGGTCTTTTTGGACATAAGGTTTCATTCATCTTGGGTAACTAGTTAACACTGTCTACGTCACAGGGTCATGTTTAGGTTTTCGTGTGATTTCCAGCAGTTTTTCCAGAGTCATTGTGCCATTCCTTGCGCTCACTAAATCTATATAGAAGTTCATTTTGCTCCGTGTCATTGTGAGCATTTGCCATCATCTGTGTTTTTGATTTTAATGCTGAGTGTCTAGTGGAATCTCCCCACATATCCCTGACAACCAACAAAGTGGAGTTCTTTTCCATGCATATTGGCCACTTACTTATGATTTTATCAGAATTGTCTTATAAAAATGTGCAGTTTATCTTTTTCTTACTGGGCTGTAAGTCTTCTTCACACATTGTAGCTCTCAGGTCAGCAACACCACCACCAGCTATTCAGCTTCCTCCTTGAGTTGCAGTGCGGAAACTGTGGGGGCCACCGGAGAGCTTTTCTCTTTGGCTTCCCTCATCTCAAGGGTTCCCGTCATGTGGACTGTTGTCCAAAGTCTGAAAACCATAGTTTCGTATATTTCCAGCTTTGTAATTGTTTAGGGTACTGAGGAAATTCCCTTAGTTGTTAATTCTTCTTGAGTAGAAGCAAAGTCCATAATTTCTTCATTATGTTTCTCTTTCTGCTGCAAATGTGAATCATAGGTGCTAAAAATCTACTAGAAGTTAATTAACTTCTAAGTTAATTCTATCATTATGATATTCTTCAAGAATTGTATTCTTCATCTGGAACTTCTCCTCTTCCCCAAGACCCAGTATATATGTCTGTAAAACTGGTGACACGTCCATCTTCTTCTGTCTTGACACAGCGCCCACCTCATGGCCTTGTGCTCCAGGGACACTCAGTAAACACTGTTGAACTACGGAGAGCCCTTAATGTAACGCCATTAATTTGCCTGTCAGCAATTCAGTTTTATTTTTCTGTTTAATCCCCATTCTTTTATCCATGTTCCCTTCTCCTGCCAGCAAACCTATTATCTGCTACATTTGATGTGGGTATTCATCCACTTTTCTGCATTATGTAAAGTTGAAAATTGTGTTTCCTGCTGGGTTTTTTTTTCTTTGCACTGACTCACAAATTCTTTTATTAGCATCTATCATCCAGCACTTCTCTATTTTGAACCATTTCATGCGACAGGCACAAATCACATGGCCTGGACCTTTTCAGAGAGCAAAACAAAAATTGAATATTCCTCTTATTGAAGTTTTTGTGAGTCAACAGACATTGAAGTGTTTTCTCTCCTTTTTATTCCCAAATGTATATGTAAGTAATGACATGTGAATAACTTGCATTTGCAACTTCTTAAAATATAATTTACAGTTTGTTGACTACAAAATTTAGGCATTAAAACCCTGTGGTGATGGAGGCTTAGAAGACACTTCATTTTGTCCAAAATTGCAAAAAAGTTGCTTTCCACTAACAACAAAAGACCCAAAATAAAATGACTTAAAAATAAGGGAAATGTATTACTAATATTAATCATTTACATAACAAAAAGACAAGTGACAAGGTGACTCCAGGATCAATAATTTCATCTGTACAATTTTCTTGTAACATTATATATTACTCATTAATCATTAAACCCATCTGTAATTTGCTTGTAAATAAATAGGGTTGGATGTAAGAACGTAGTTTTTAAAATTTTTATTCCATACAGATAGCCAATGATGACAGAACTATTTATTAATGAAATCAATCATATCAGGATGTTTCTACTAAATTAAACTGTTGCCTTGATTACATATGTATTTAATATGTATTATTTGCTTATTGATCTAAGAACTGTGTACATATGTGTATATACATAATCAGTAATCTCTTCTGTTTAATTAACATATTTGTCTTTTTCTTCACCAATATTATTTGCATGAATTAACAGGGACTTTATGGTAAGTTTTAATTTCTGGTAAATTGTACACACACAGTCATCACACAAGCACACACAGGCATTGCTGTACAAACTATTCTGTTTCACAATATCCTTAGGTATTATTGGAACATTAAGGATATTTAATCCATTTCCCCTTCTTCTCCCCACTCATTGAGATTTTTATTGGAATGCATTCATTTTACATATTTATGTATTTATAAAATGAAATATTTAAATCCAGGACAATGAACTATCTCTACATATGTTCAAGTTTTATATTTTTTTACTTAAAAGATTTTGCAGATTTCTGTCTAAAAATTCTAAATCTTTTTTATTAGAATATTTTGCCTGAATTAATCGTTTTCAACATTAGTATGAGTTGGTAATATTTTTCACTTTTTAAACGGATTATCCTCATTGCAGAGAAGAACTATTGATTTGTGTATTTAACGTGTATTGATGTTGTTCATGTCATTCGAGTTTTACTTAATTCTAGTTGGTTTTTATTAGTCTCCAAATAGTGTGCAGATAGAAATAATTTTGGCTCATGTTGTAATATTAACAAATTTTATCTTCTTTTGTGCTTTATTATCTAAACAAAAAAATTAATAATAGTGATAAAACTAACATCTCATTTCTGTACCTAAATGTGACAGAAATTTTCCAGAATCTCACTATTAGATTGGCGATTGTTATTGTGGGTAAATAATACTTATCATGTTTAAGCAATTTTTTCTATATCTGTTTCACTTAGATTTTTTTACTTATAAGAGCTGTTTTATTTATCAAATACCTACGTAGCACCCATTGATGTAGTTATGTGGTTTTTCCCTATTTCAAATTTTGTTATCATTAATTATGCTGATGTAATTCCTGGCATTGAATCTTTTTTCATTTATGGAATACATTTTATTTGATTATAATATATTATTGTTTGGAGCTAGACCTGTGTAGTATCTACAACATTTTATTTAGAATTTTTCTTCTGTGTTCATCATGAAAATTATTTTTTTTAAATTTTTCCATCTAATTTTTTATTCATGTTATAATTATGTCTAAAATGAATTTAGACAATTTACATATTTTTATTTGCTATCAAGTTTGAGCTACGGTATTTGTGACTCCCAATACCTACCTCTTACTCTGTGGCTGGGTTTCTTGTCTGACATCCTTTCTCCTTATTTCCATAGCGCCTGCTACTCTAGTCCTGTTATGGAAACACTTCTGGAATATCTCAGATTGTATGCGGTTGTTTCCAACTTCCCATTCTTGTTCTAGGCTTAAATTCTTGAACAAAGAAAACGACCACATTTTGTGCATCTCTGAGTCGTCGTCATGGGGTAGACTACACTGCAGGTGCTCAAAATTGTTTGATCCAATTGAACCTTGGTGGATGTATTCTTTCTCAGGATGTATTTCTGTTTCCCCAAGGCCTTCATGATAAATCCCTTCCTCTGTAAATCCAACCTGAATCATTTTATCAACTTCTCCCCTTACCCTTATTAACTGTTCCTTCAGTCATTTTTCTAGATTATGAAACACACTGTCTGTACCTGTTCATTCCTCAATTTACTTAGCTTTACACAAAAATATGAATCACCTACGAATTATAAAGAAAAGATGTCTTTAAAAAGGTGCTTTGTGTTTTCGTTAACTGGAGTGACAGCTTTTAACAAGCTGTTCTTGTTTACTTATAACTAGCTTGGTAAATAACATTTGTGTTTTATGCCTGATTGAATAAACTGAGTAGGGACCAAAAAAAGGTATTTTATATTCTGAGCATCAGATCCAAGCAACAGGACTCTAAGTTCACAAAAAACATGTGCTGTAATACAAGCACCGCCCTCCCCGTTAAAAAGATAATGTAGCAACCAAGTCCCCAGAAAGAACAGCAAAAGGTCATGTGTAAGTTCCCAAAAGGACAATCATGTCCATCTATATGAGTAAATATGAAAGCCAGTAGTATAGAAAACATAAATTGGCATTCACTTTGAGAGTTTAAAATAAGCATAGTATAGCATAAAATTTCGATTTGATTTTCAAAGTTTATCACATGAATCACATGTCTAAATGTTGCAGTTACTGCCCTGACTATAGCAAAGGTAATGATATCTGGCCTGAACCCCACCCCAGGATGAGAACTTTGAGGAGATGAAGCCAAAGATTACACATGTGTAAAACTCCCCTGTTGATTTTAATAATCATCTCTGCTTCAGGATCTCTATTTAAAGCTCAAACTTTTAGTCCCAGAAGCCCTTCATATTCATAAAAATTGTGGAGGACCCCAAAGAGCTCTAGAGGGTACATTTATTGTTATTTACCACATGGGAAATGAAAACTGGGACATTTCTATAATATTGACTCAGTAATGCCATGTTACAGCATAAATAACATGTTTGTAGAAAAATAAACATGTTTTACAAAGCAAAATTAAAAAGTGAGAAGAGTGCTATTGTTTTACGCTCTTGCAAAGCTCTTCAATATCTGACTTAGTAGAAGGTGGTGGGATTCTAATATCAGCCCTAGCATTTCATCTTTTGCTTATGGTATTTTGATTACAGTATATGAACAAAATCCAGCCCCTTCCAGATATGTAGTTGGAAAAGTGAGAAGTATTTCAATAGCCTTTTCAGATTTCTTTGATACTACATTCCAACTCTAAAAAAGAATACTTTCTTAAAGATTATTTGAAATTTGCAATCTGTTATCAATATTCATGATCTTCTTGACTGCTGTTATATTAAAAGCCATGGATATATCTTGTACATTAAATGCATCTTTTAGCCATGCATGATTTTGTAGCATGATACATTTTTTATTTACAAAATACTGTTTCATTAAGTTATTCAGATCTTCCAAATAATCACACATTTTGTTATGTAATACTAAAAATATCTCACTGGTTAAGATCACCACTAATCTCCTCGGACAAGTCCTCAAGTATTGGGAAGTTGCGGAACGTTATCACTGACAACAGTTATTGTCAGTAACTTATCCTTGGCGTATATGTTGGAATAACCAACTCACTCTTGTCACTTTCAAGAGAACGTCTTCCAGATACTCAAATCTGAAGTGCAACAGTTCACCTAGTAGTCATTATCTCAAGTAAAAACGGTATGCCAGGAAAAAGTGGACAACTTCACACACAACTCACATAGTTGCACAAGCGTACCCTTTGCATGCGTGTGCACACACAAACACACACACATGCACACACATGCCACTCTGGTATCCAGAGAACCACTTTGTGTGTATTTATTACCTTGTCAGAACAAACACGGAGAAGACGTATACCCCAGGATTAAGGTTTAATAAATAAATAAACAATAAAAGTTATTTTCTGCTTCATCAAGGGCATTCTTCGTTGAAGTTGGCTTTTTATAAACTGCCAGGGCATAGCGGGGAAGGATATTGTGACAACCAGCACAGTTTAGCATCACCGAATCGATTTTAGCCTGCACTGCTTTGGCTCCGTCAGTGCGACGGCAACCCCATGGGAAGAAAGCAGATATCACCTCAGCATTGTTACCTACACAGTTTTGACTCAACCCGTGAAAGTGTTCAGAGGCTCCCAGGGGTCTCTGACTACACTGCAAGAACTCCAATTTAGTATCGGGGTGCTTGGGTCCCACTAGTATTTTTGACTATAGAAGGTGTGGGGTTTTCTTTTCTTTCTGTTAAGTTCTTACTACATAATTGCTCTTGCCTTTGACAAATTTTTAAAGGTCCATGTCTGGTGTTTGCAAAGTGGTCTTGATTTATGCCTGGTATCCTACAACACACAAAGCGTTTGTGTTTGCAAAATGCGCTCTAATCACTGCAATGCCCAATCACTGTCCCATCTCCAAAAGGAACAATGCTAAGCTCTTGTGAATTATATAGTCATAATTTATAGCAAAGTGATTGATCTATAAGAGGTACTAGGTAGAAAAAAAAATTGTTTGCCTGGTGAAATTGAAGTAAGTTGGGTGCAGGAAAACAGCAGGATAACGTCTGCATTCTTACCAATCCATCATGGGATGCCTTCGGGGAGCCCCACTGTTCCAAGAGAAACTTCTCTGCAGAACTGAGCTCTAAAGAAGAATTTGAAAACAAAAAAGGGGCCATGGCCCAGGGAGGAGAAGTTCAAAAATGAGAAAAAGCAAAGCTTTGACTAATACCTCCTATAATCATCCTTTTGTGAACTGACAGGTCAGCACAGCCAGCTGACAACTTGGATAATTCAGAGATTTTTGCTAGTGGCAAAGAATGCTGAAAAGACTTTGCTACTTCCTAGTAGCAAAAATCAGACTTTCTCGTGGCAGGATGATTGTGTAGCCTGCCTACATAAAGACCTCAGCGAGCCCTTCCAACCCTTGAGTGTTGCTATGTCTGTTAAAGTCTAGCAGACAGGCTGGATTCTAATCAACCTTTGGAGATCAAACCTCCTCCGAGGAGACCTGTGGTATTCTGAACAAATTGTGATGGCATTTTTTTTTAAACCTCTAGAATCATCCCAGAGAACAAACAGGTCTCTTTGGAACCACAGTGGGTTCTATCCTCTGCATATTCTTGAAACACATCCCTTCGAGAATTTGATGAAGTGTATGTCTCCTTTAAACACACAGATGTACGTACATAATGTCATACGCTACCATGGAACTCATAGACCCGCTAGAGTTTATCTACAATAGCAGGTTAAGAACCCCTACACGAGGGCATCAGACTGATGTTTATTCCAAAGTCGGATGTAACTGTGTGCGTTGAGATATTGCAGCCCTAACCTGCGTGTGTTAGAATGCTGTTATAAACTCCTCCCACAATTATACACATCAGTCCTCTTCCAGAAGTTTCAACTTTGGAATATTCAAAATTAGTTAATGTGGACTACACTGTAAGCATAAGAGAGAGAAGCCAAAGCATTTCCAAAGTGGTTCAGCACCTCATTTCCTTATAATTATGCAAATGAAACCTTGCCTTTCAGTAGAATTCGTAACTCACGCACTAAGGGCTATCCATGGACAACTGTTCATTGGAAAACGGCCCTAAATCCAGGGCTCTGCAAGGCATTCCCAATTCTTAATATGAACCACTCTCCAAAAATGCATGATAGGAATGAAAAGTCACGGCTCGCATTAGAAGGAACTAGCGAAAAGAAAAGCATTGCACGTGGAATATCAACAAGAGGTGCTATGAAGTTCAGGAAAGGGGGTGTCTGAGTAAGGCTTGTCCCTCTCTTGTAGAAATCGGGTCTTGGCTTAGTGGTTTGGGGAGGAGTTCACATGCCAGCTAACGTCCAGCTGTGACTTGGCGGGGAGGTTGTGTACCATTCCCCGAAGTCTGCATGGACACACTCTCTGGGGTCTGCAGGGTATTAGCTTGATGGATCGAAGATGTTTGGCACTTTTTCCCAGGGCAGGAAGAATTCCCATGAGACTGACAGGAAATTAAAGATGAAAAATGCAATAAGATCTAGCCTGTAAACAGAATGGCAATGAATTCCTTCCTGCGAAGGAATCATCTTACAGATCACTCTTTTTTCTCCGACTTCTTTTCCATAGCCTGTTCAGACTAAGCAAAAGGTGCAGCATATTTACATACCTAACTGGACACGTTATCATCTACCACTGTTATATCAGATTTTTAACAGCTTGAGGGGGGGACATATTCTGTTTGGGGTTCCATTAGTCAAGTCGTTTGGGAAGTGGTTATTGAGAGTCTGCTAGTCAAGAAATGCAGTAGGTATGATGTGTGGATCTGTGTACACAGACGTGGGGGGAGACAGATGGGGTGAGAAAGACACAAGAACAAATGCCATGTGGCCTCTCCCTACGCAGAGTTGATAGGCTCTCCAACACAGAGCCATGGAGGTGAGTAATCATAAAACCGTGTCATTATGCTACAATGGACGCCAGTCTGAAATGCCGAAAGGACACAGACAAGCCGTGTGCAAGTGCCCAGCAGCCCATCGACACTCTCTAAATGCAAACTGAATAGAAAACGGAGGGCAAATTAAGAGCCAAGATCCTTTTCTGTGCTACAGAGACGACCACGTCAAGTGGAAATCAATACAGAAGACAGCATCGACAGCTGACAGTGATGGAACACCTAGTCGGCCCTCAGAGGAGCCCAGTGCTAACGAATGCGTGGCATGTTCCGGGAAAACCGAAAGGTGCACTTTCTTATTTAATGCTCTGCGTAACTTTGGGGATAGGCTACGTCAATAAATAAACAAAAAATCTAAATAAATGTGTCTGTTAACAAAACAAGTATAAAATAAATACTCAAAGCTTTCATCTTAGAGCCACAAAAATAGAATATAACATATATGAAATCGGTAACACGTAATTCCATTTGGAAGGCAAAGGAAGCTGTCTTAGAGCAAACCGACAGACAAATCTTTTAAACTCAGCACACTAATACGGACGGTACAAGCATCGCATCCCTCAGCAGTGAGCATTGTCTCAGCAGATGGTTTTTCTTCAGGGCTGTTCTGTTCCTGTGGGCTCTATCGTGTTGCTTCCCTTTCTATATTGTTGGTGGAAATGCATTTAGTACTTTTGTGGAAATGCGTTCAGAATCATACACCTGGGTGAGTACATAAATCCACTGGATAGACAATGACAAATAATTTTGTGACTCTAGGGAAAAGCCGCATGTGTTTCTCATCCCATACACTTGTATTTTAGTGGGGCGGTCAGTCACATTGACCGAGCATCAGAACGCTTACGAAACGGCATTGCTGGACACGTACACTGGCCGGCGGTTCTCTACTTGGCAGTTCTGTGAGTGACTGAATAGCTGACTTGGTAGGAAGTGCCTTTGATCAAAGAAGTCAGCAGGGTTCATACATTTTTTATTAGTGAAAAACTAAAAACCAGCACGTTTTTGTTTCTCAAAGACTTATAAACTAATCTAACCCTGCCAAAATAAATTCACTTCACACTTGAGCTTTAAAACTTGTTAATTTCGAGTTTCCCATTTGGGCCCTTTTTACTCTCTGTCATCTGATTCTGCCATAACAAGAACTTCCACAAAACCAGGGTCCTTCTCTCTCCAAAAAAACACCAGAGTCATTGCCTCACTGTGGCTGTCTTTCCCGCTCATTCTCCTGCTGGAATGCTAAATTTAACAGAGCATGAGAGTGGCATAGATAAAGCTGACTCCCATTTTTGATGATTAGATCAATCTCTCATAAAATGCGTTCCCTTATTTTAAGCCTCCCTCAACTACAAAGTCTGAACTCTATGACTTTGAAATCCAGGCTCACTATTCTAGTCTTATGTCTTGCCAAATACACCAGATAACTAACTTCTCTCTGCATATACTAAACCTTACCAACCTTCCTTATGATGTTCTCCAAACCAGAATTTGCTTATCTCATAGAACAGAACGAGCCCCGTCTTGCACCAGGACCCTCCCTGCAGCCTCTGATTTCAGCACTGTTGTAGTGAACAGCTCTGGGGCCCTGTTCCTGTCCGGCCTCTGACAACCTCTGCCCTGTTCCAGAGTTTGCTCCAGTTCAGCCCACGGATGTGTATGTTAGGAAGTTAAAATCCTGGACACCACTCTCAAACTAATCAGATACAGGAATCAGTTGACAAATGCCCCGACTTCCTACCCTTGTTTACCAGAAAATGTAACCAAAGAGATCTCAGTTTGGCTATTGTGAGGTTGGACAATGCCTTTTCTTTCTGATCCACTTTCAATGTTAGATGGTAGGGTGGTTACCAGGAGAGTACAGACCCAGTGGCATTTCCATTTATAAAGAAATACAAGGTAAGTATGTTTTAGAGAAGCCTTTCTGTAAGTGATGTTTCAAAGGCTGTCAGTACCTGAAGATTTTGGGTGACTTTGTATCCAGAGACTGGTTAAATAGGAAGGCAGCGCCACTGTAATTTTATCTGAAGAAGTGGTTGAAACAGAAACGGAAATTGCCATCAAACACAGAAGATTGCTTTCGTGCAATTTCTCTATTTTATGTTCAAAAGCTTTTATTTTCAGAAACATTGTCTGTCTTTTTCCTTTCCCAGGGATCAAATTCACAACTTCTTCTTGAGTCTCTTTTGCTTAAATTGCCTTAGAATTAAACCCTGCAATGACTGGCTTCTTCAAAGCACCCACATCCTGCTTCAGTGGAATTCCTGGAGAGACCAAGGGTTGCCTCTTAGAACAGACAGCACCAAAGGGCCTCCATTAGTTCCTCAGTGAAACCTCGACGGCCAAAGACATCACACGTGGCTAACCAGACTGCTTCACCGTCTGTTCCTCTTCTTACACATGCCCACGGTAAGAAACCACGTTACAAGAGAGAAAGCCTTCAGAGGTCAATGCCTAGGACCCCATGATGCAGCGGAATAAAAACCCAGACAAAATAACCCCGCACAAAAAACTCCCGGCGTTAAATACCTTGATCTCCTGTTGGCACCACTTAGATGTAGCAAATGGCAGAGAAAAGCTCCTATTCAGTTGTCCATACTTTCCCTGATCTCATCCTTTCTCCAAAACCATCTGATAAATTGCCTTCCAATTGCAAAAATTTCCTCTGGGAAGGTATTATAGATCACCCTCAGAGCTTGTTTCTACACAAAATCAACTCTTAAAATGGCTGACGAGTCACTTTCTACTTCTCCCTCAACTCCCTGAGTTCACGCTTGGCCTTGCTAACTAAAATTTCTGCTACCGCTTTTCAGATATACCAGAGAAAAACCACCACCACTAAAAAAAGACTGGGCTTTCTAGAAAAGTGGTGCTTAATGATTAATAAAACAAATAATCAGAAAACATTACTCTTTCATTCTTTGAGAAGTTAACCATGATTCTTCCCTATAGACCCCCAATAGAAATATCTACAGTGCAAAATGGAAATTGTCTTGCATCAATGACAATCACGGCGATGCATTCAGCTTGTGCTTGCTGTGTCCATCTGTATTAAAAACCATCTCAAGTTTGCATAAATGAATGAAGCGCCTCCCTTTTCCCTGCAATGAAAACAGAGGTTCTTTAGTCAGAGCTTGCTATAGCCAGGGAGTTAGCCATCATCACTTGCATTTGGCAGAGACTCAAAGGCAGATGTGGAATGGGAATACTTTATAGTGAAAAAGCAAGTGGTTTTAGGTGAGCTGGAATTGGAGGTGGCCTGTGTAGGGGAGGTAACTGCATGTGAGGTACCTGGAAGTGGGGCATGTCCCCATCGGTTTGAGGAGCATATTTCACTTTCCCTAGTTTAGTTCTGAGTTGGAAGAGGGCACACACACACACAAAAGAAAACAGGAAAGCTGGCAGAAACTGATGCAATCTTGATCTTTCTGGGACGGCTGTTCCAGAGGTTGTGGTTTGGATTTCAGGACTGGTTGCTAAACAGGTGGTAGGTCAGAGTCCTGCGGTCACATCTGCTCTGCCCACTGTACATTGGGATACTGCATCTCTCAAGTTCATTTGCAAAGCCCCACTCTTGTAAAATGAGTACCAGTTAGGGTTAATGGTGAAATATTTATTTACAAGAACAAAATAGATTTTAAAGAAATTATAAATTGCAACTCATTTGATAACTGAATCAATAGCATTTTAGAATGATTGTGTGTGTGTGTATGTTATTACCATGATTATTGCTGGCTATGGGCATTGGAAGAGATCTCAGTGGTATTCATGTATTTGGGGCCAATTCTTTAATTTTCTAAATAAAGAAACTAAGGAACAGAAAGGTAAATTGACTTGTCCAAGATCATACAACTGGTCAAATGAATGGTCTGTACCACATATTCCATGCTCAGATTATAAATGTCACGATCTTCTCTCTAAAATATTTTCACATGGGTATTCTCAGGAGGGTTCCTCTTCCATTAAGCTTTCTTTAAATTTGAAATCCACATGTTAAGTTTGGTAAAACTAGAGTTCCAATCAGACACAAAACGACATGATGTTCACTTAACGTAAACTATTTGACTACTGATTTTAAAATGGTAATACCTGGGTCTGCATAAACGTTAGACTAGACCACTGAGCAGGTGGGCAGAGAATATAAGACCTTTTATATGATCAATGATAACATGTCTTGACAGGTACATCAAAGGTGGTTGCAAAGTTCCCAATTTCGATATTTATTGAAGATGCCAAAAAGCGATTATTAATTAGTTATATTTAACAATTTTATAAAAACTTAAGGTGAAGCTGATCTTACAATTGAGTCTTTAGATACCTGTCTGTGTCGGAAGGTGAGGGGGTTCTCTGTGGGTTTTTTAAGCATTGTTGACGCACTGCAGTTACTAGTTTTGTCTCTTGGATTCAGTGTGTGTATCTTCAAAGCAGCCAAGGCTATTTCTAGAGAAGGAATCTTGCAAACAATGATCAAAGTGTAAATGTATGCAAATACAGTGCTTCATTTTAATTACCTTCTAGCACTTGTCAGCAGCCTCTTCCATGGTTTTGCTGATTAGCAAGTGATCTCAAATAATTATTATTTCATCTAAAATTACAATTATTTGGAGCCCTGGCTGTCAGCCCAGCAACTGCACTCCCTTCCACACGAGTGGAATGATGCCTCATCGTACAGCCTGCGTTAGCTGGGACCTCACCTCATTTTTAAATAAATCTCCATAAACTTCTTTATGATTTGGTAAGCTGGGACCTCTCAACCAGTGCAAGTAAAGATAGTATAATACATAAAACTGGCAAGTAGGATCTGTCATGTGGCCGGGAAAACCTTCTGTGTGCTCATTTGATTTCCACTATGCACCAAATATGTACCTTTCAACTTGCTGTTGCATGTGTTGGCTTTCAAAATTCACATTTGCTGACTGAATCCTTGAAACACTCAACACGGTGTTCCAAGAAAATAATTTCAAAATAATTACACAATAAGATGGAAGTGTCAGGGTGCACGCGATCAGTGCATTACTTTGTTAGCTGTAGAAAGGACTAAAAGCTATGTTTCACACACACGAGGAGTAAATTGACCTAATAGCCTGAACAGAGAAGCACGCGATTGAAGAACTCTGACACTCACATTAATAAAACCTGGTGAGAAACTACCACTGTCGCAGGGAAAGGATTGTTGGCCATTGAAGAAAAATCTCCCTTTTTAAAGCAAATCTTTGTTTTAGCTCAATGCAGAAAGAGAAGAATATTAATAAACAAATGTAAGAATACTAATATACATGTGTTGAGTGAATGAAGGATGCATGAATGCCTGTGAAGAGAATGAAAAAGGATGAATAAATACCAGCTGAAGGAATATCTTAGCAGAATCCCTGGGCGTGACAATGGAGGGATATTAGTTATATTCTTGCGTTGGCTACATTTGTCGGCAAAGTTTGTCAGAATTGAACAACCTTTTCACATCCATTCCAGGGTCTGGGGTACAGTCACAACCTACCTTCTCGACATCACATTCTCTGGCTATAGTGTAACATGACTGCAGATGGCATCCCTTGCGACGTGGGCCAGGTCTTAGAAAACAAGCCAGCACTTTCCAGACTTCCAGCAGGTGCCTCTTGTCTTGCAAGCCTCCATTTTCTCTTCTGTGTACCATGTGCGATAAAATTCACTTTGCGGGGTGGCTGTAAGGATTAACAACCGTTTAGGCAAAGTCCACCAGACAGAGTAGGTTGTCAACAAAAGTAGCTATTGGCATCCAACTCATATGAATAAAGTCTTCTATTGACACAAGTGACTTTATGAATTGTGACATCTACTCCACAAATATGTTATTATCTTCTTACCTTCTTACCTGAATAAGTAGGTGGTTGATTTAGGGTGTACTTTTCTTTGAAGTCTTTGCTTTTTTTTTTTCCTTATCCAAATGAAAAGCTAAAATATTTGGAATTTCTCTTGAGAATGAGCATGAGCCACTTTTTGAAACATACATTTTCCTCATTCAATACATTCTATTTGTTATGATATTGACATCTTGCATATTTATTAATAGAATAATACGGGGGCTGTTTTTTTTTTCTGTGCAACATAGTTTCTGAGAAGTTTAATGCTGTTTAGTATTCTTGCATTTGTTTCCATGGAACAATTTATTAAGACACAAAATGTCACTTGAACATGGAGTGAGATATTCCAGGTTACCAAGCAACTGATTTATAATGGCATACTTTCAAAACTCTCCTGTAAACATTAAGGCTTAAAAATATTATTGAATGTAAGATTCCAAAGGTTAAATAATACCATTGATCAAGAAGTGGCTCGTACATTGGAAAGATATGAGATTATAGATTTCGAAAGTTATAAGACGGAATTGTTAACCATGAATGGGACTGCTTAAGACTGTGAAATCTATCCTGTATATCCACCAGCAGATGAACTCTCAAACACGTCCCAAAATGTGGCAAATGGGTCTGTTGGCACTAGCACCTAGCCATGGAAACATGTTTATATTAGTCAAATTTTCCTCCGTTCAGAGTTGAAGGGGAAAACAAAACCACATGGAATTGTGAACGCATCAGATGCTGAGGCGCACCTGTGCCTCCTTTCACCTGCATTTTGTTCTGTTTCGCTTTGGAGGGAGGAGGTTTTTGCTACGGCTTCCTGTATCCACTTGTCACTCTTCTCATTGGAGAGAGGACAATATTAGAGAACCCAGGGTTCTCCATGGGTCCTGGCCACCTGGGTCCTTTCACATCAACAAAAACCTCAGAATCTGAGCTTTGCCCCCTCCGCCACCCCTCCACCACCACGCTGAGGACCACTTGTCTGATTCCTGTGCCCTAATTTTACATATGACGAAATCGGCTCAGGAAACTGCTTCTTGCCTGAGGTTCTGCTGAGGAATGAAAGAATCCAAAGGAAAATCCAGGTTATCCAAACCTATGACCCAACAATGACCCAGATGTCTTTCCATGAGCTATTAGGAGATGCGGAAGCACCGTGATTAATACGACCAGATATAATGGTAGGGTTGGAATTGTCTTCCACCACGAGCTTTGGAGTGTACGTTTGCTCCCCACCATATAGCATAAAACATTTTATCACTGTTTAATGGGCTTTGAGCACCAACGTTTCTGCATGCGTAGCTGAATTTAGAATCAAGGAAGCTCCTGAATCATTAGTTTCTGATCCAAATAATGCCCTAATTTTGGTTTAAAGCAGGTTAGTTCTGTTCTCTGCTAGATGAGGTATATTAAACCAATGCAAGGAAGTCTTAATTTGGGTGAATTGCCTTTCCTGCTAGCACTATAAATAGAGAAAATCTCATTTTAAATGTTTAAAAACCACTGGTGAGTGAATTTTCAAGTGTTTATATCCTAGGTGAAATTAATTGGAAATATTTGTCGATGACGGCATAGTTAATAGAAATTATCGAAATATCCCCACATCTAAGAAACTATCTCTAGTTTCAATTTAGCTTATGTTTTCCTATTTTTGGTGAAATATTCTTACTAAATAGCCATCTTATATAAAACAAGATGTAGTTTTAAAGCATTTATATAAAGATTAATCTACTTCGGTCATTATCCTGCCTCCTAAATGTAATAGGAAATGTAATTATATTGTAAATTTGTGCCCTTTTGTCTATGTCAAAGTTTCCTACCCAAACTCGGAAATCTCATTATGAGAAATAGCTCAGTATGACAAAGCCATGTTATTGCTTATGCGTGAAGGAGGGTACGAGCTCACAAATGAAGTGATGTTTACTGTGTCTTCATTAACGGGATCGGAATCTGCCGGAACATAGCCCCCAGGCTTCCTGTGAAGACACGGGTAAATCTTTGCCGCTAAGTAATAATTACTCACATTCTTTGTGTGCGGTTGGGTGGGTAGAATAGAAAAGCCCAGAAAAAAAAAAAGTGAAGTAGAGATAAAAGGAGCAAGTGAGAGAATGATGAATAAGATATTTGCAAATCCAATCACAGAGTCAATCGAAAAATTGATTCACAAATGTGAGCCAAAACGAGGTAGGGTGAAGATCAAACTTCCACACATCTGAGCGGCCCTGAGAAAGCGGGTCATTCCCAACGTGGTCAATTGTGGTTTTGCAAACATTTTTGACTAAAGAAAGGATGTAAAAATCCTAAAACCACCTCTGTAATGCCATGATATAAAACAGATTCTGATCACATAGTTAATGATAAACAGTTTGCAAGGGACATTTCCAGAAGCAATATGCCATCCACTGGGCCAGTCTGGAAGTCCACTGTGGTTGGAATTTGGGGTTCCCTGTGGCAGTGGCAGCCACACGTTTTCCTCGCTCCCTCTGAAATGGGGTGCTCTGAAATGACAATCACATTACAGAAATAAATATCAATTCTGTGGTAGGGGGAAAAGAAGAACGTGTTTCACCAGCCTCCCAGCATATTTTAAACAGGCAGACCTTGTTCATTGTGACAGAAATCAGAATATTGTTACCATTGTCGGGGGGCTGTTGCCTTCAGAGTGGGCATGGGGGATCTCCCAGAAAGGGAGTAATGTTCTATTAATACTATGCTATTTTGTCTTGTCGCTGCTGACATAAGCCCGTCGTCCCTCTTGCGCAAACTCATCAAGCCGGACCCTTACGGTTTGTGCACCTTTCTGTGTGTTCTAGTACAAGAGAAACTTTACATAGAATAGAGTGAAATAAAAAGATTGTCTCTCGTGTTCCATAAAGTCTCCATGAGGTTGTCAGAGCTCACGATGTACATTTTATACTGAGAAAACTCAACATGCCAGTATGAAAGAAATGACAAGCCCAGGATACAGATCTAAGCTTTCTTATAACTCCCGTCTGTAGGGCCCAGACAGAAATGGCAAAGGCTACAAGGAAATACGCCAACAGTTTAAAAACCAGTAAGAGGTGGTCACTGTTGTGCGCATCACTTTGGTCTATTAGGGCCAGAGAACGTTTCCTCGAAATCTAAAGCAAGCAAATTGAAGACAAATAAAGGGTTGAGCTTTGAGGTGGAAGGCACCAAATCTTATTTTTAGAGGAAAACTCCACTGACCATCGTGGGAGGGGACATTTATTAGGGACTGCATATAACATGAGAGGGATGTTTGGGGGTTAGTGGGGTTACGCCGAGGAAAACAGATAACCCACTTCCTTCCACTGTCTTCCTCGTTGCTAGGATAAGGATGAATAGCGTCTCTGCCTTCCTTTTTGTCATGCATAATCATAAACACTTCAGAACTCGGAGTCAGTAACTGAAAGAACATCCACTTCGTCAGAGTGGTCACAGTCGCTGGTGCAAGCCTCAAGGATGCCATGTTGTCAACAACGCATCAATTAATCAGACTTAATATTCACTCAACATGCACTCCATTTTCAACCCATGCTACTCACTGTATAACAAGTGTCTCTTTCTTTCTTTCTTTTTTTTTTTTTTTTTTTTGAGACAGAGTCTCGCTTTGTTGCCCAGGCTAGAGTGAGGGCCGTGGCATCAGCCTAGCTCACAGCAACCTCAAACTCCTGGGCTCAAGCGATCCTTCTGCCTCAGCCTCCTGAGTAGCTGGGACTACAGGCATGCGCCACCATGCCTAGCTAATTTTTTCTCTCTCTCTATATTTTTAGTTGCCCAGATCATTTCTTTCTATTTTTTAGTAGAGACAGGGTCTCGCTCTTGCTCAGGCTGGTCTCGAACTCCTGACCTTGAGCAATCCTCCCGCCTCGGCCTCCCAGAGTGCTAGGATTACAGGCGTGAGTCACCACGCCCAGCCTACAAGTGTCTCTTTCTAAAAAATGATGTATTATGTTTTAAATTGACAAATAAAAATTGCCATATATTTATGGCACACAACATAATGTTTTGAAATATGTACAAATCAAGCTAATTAACATATGCATTACCTCGCACACTAATCTTTTTTTTTTTTTGTGGTGAGAACACTTAAAAATCTACTCTCTTAACAACTTTCAAGTATAGAATACATTGTTATTAACTATAGTCATCGGATTGTACAATAGATCCCTTGAACTTATTCTTCCTGACACTTCCTATCCTTTGATCAACAGCTCTTGTCTCTTTTAATCCTCACGGTGCCAGGATGAGACAGTCTATTGTACGCACATCCTACATATAAACACAAAGTGGCTGATGGAGGTGGAGTTACTTAGAACAGGTGTTGCACATTGGTGTTCTGTCTCCAGAGCCTACTGCTACGAACTTCATGATGTGCTCACTCTGGATGGGGGAAATGGGGAGCATGTCGGGGGTAGGCTGTCTAGGTCCCCATCCTCTTCCCACAAAGGAACGGCTGTCCTTCGAATCTACATGGCTCTGGTGGATCCGTCAGGCGCAGGTGTCTACCTGTCTCCCATCCACCATGATGTTCCGTGAGCCCTGGTGGGACGCCCAGGTATAGGCGTCTGCCTGCCTCCTGTGCACAGGGAGCTGGACCTGGCTAATGACAGGGGCTCGTTCCTCTGACAACGTTCTTTGGTCCCAGGGGTGGGACATCGCTTCAGCAGGTCCAGTGTCCTTCAGAGGAGTGTTGTGCATAGATGCTGAGAGTAAGCGGATCTTTGGCTAGGGTCCTCATGTGTCGAGGGGGGTTACTTTGAGCTGCCAGGGGTCGACTTTCCAGCGTGCGGGGGAAGCCGTCTCTGCAGGAGGAGACACGCAGCTGTGACAGGAAGAACAGAAGGAAGAGTCGGACCTTTTCAGGGCTCTTGGGTCCAGCTTGGCCTGAGCATTCTGGCTCTGTGAGACCACACGTTTCCTCTTCCTTTTCTGATTAACCCACGTTGGGCATCTGTCCCTCGCACACCTCACAGCCTGGCTAATAAATTACAATGGGATGTACCTTAACATGGACAGTTGAGGTATTTTTTGAGCAGACGCTTTTTATTCCCACTCTGAAATAATGAAATCATGTCTTTTTGACACAAAATAGATATTAAAATATTTACTAATCTGCAGGAGACATGGAAATGTCGGGCTAAGAAAACTGTAGAAGAAAAAGGGGGCTAAGGAAATCATGAAGAGTCAACACAGGCTCTGAATTGTGAGCAAACTCGAGAGCAGCAATGAAAGCGTGAGAGCAAAGGCGTCGTACAAGCACGTTTATAAACCTGAGGTCACGGCGTAGCTGCGAGCAGTGAAACAAATAGTGACGTGTAGTTGAAACCTGTATTATCTGCACCTCTGTGAGTAAAATCATCCTCCCACTCACACACAGCAGTATTCGCTCCAGGAGGCAGGGACTTTTGTTTCTATCTACGTTGCTATATAATGTTTTCACATAGTAGGTGCTCAGTAAATATGTGTTGAATGAATCAGGCATGTATGATTTGCAATAGAGTCTGCATTTTGCATCAAGTAACTCACAAGTTCCCTACAGTGTGGGCGCTCTGTGAGAGAAATTATAAGTCCTTAAGGAGTAAACCTCGGAGCAGGACATCAAAGCTGCACATATATGCCAGCACGGGTGCGTTTATGAATGCGTGAGGTCGCTGACATAAAAATTAGTGAGGGCAGAAAGACACAGCATGATCCCATAGGCAAGGATAGAAAGTCACCATTCTGACACATACCATAGTTGCCATGTGCTTCCAGAGAGGATGGATTTAGATTGGGGAAGAAAAGACAAAACAGTAAATCCTAGGATGAAAACATAAAGGAAGGAGGAAATCAAACTTCAGGGGTAACAAGTTTTAGCTTCCTTGGGTCAAAAGAGGAGATGAGAGACAACAGAGTTTTCACGTCAGTTCGGAACGATAGAAGGAAAGAAAATGAAATAATTTTGCACGTGATGAGAAAACAATGCATAATATCAAATGAAGTCTGCAAAGGAGAATAATCACGTGAAAGGGAGCATCGCTGTTTCCTCTTTTGCTTTCCCTCTAATTCCCTCCCTCGCGGGCCCACATCACGTTTGCATTGTAAGACGTTTTTAATATTTATAACCAGATGCATAAGGGTTTAAACGTCTCCTCTCCAAGATCGCTATATATTGGATCTTAACATAAATTAAATGACTAGAACTCTTTTAGGCTAGCGCTTTTTACAGTGAATTACATGTTTGCTTGCGTTGGAGAGCAAGGCTCCATGTCAGCTCTCTTGCAGGTAACTGGGGAGGTAATTACTGTTAACTAACGAGGAGTGTTTTTAAAGGAACTAATAACAGAAGTTCTCTTGATTTCCTTTTATTATTAAAGTTGAGGTAGAGGGGCAAAGGGCTGTCTCTGGGCTAGCACAGGGAGAGGCCCGCAGTGGGCAGCACCGACAAGCAACGGGGTCTCAAAGCCGGCACCCAGCGCAAGAGGTTGTTCTCCGCTAACAGGGCCCTGCGAATACCTGTCTCGTCCCATCTCACTCGGGTACCCCACGTCCCTTCCCCAGAGTCCCTGTGAAAAAGAAAGAACCGGCAGGGCTGTGGGTCACTCTGGAGCCCAAATCACAGTGTGTCCCACTGCCTGGTGCAAGGACAGCTCTCTGAGGGATGCCAAGGGACGGGGGACAACACGTAACCTGCTAGTCCCTCTGCCCCGGGGTCCCAGCCGGCCCCGGGTGACATTGGGCTGTTTGCACGGGGCTGCCTCACCCAACAGAGAAAACAATCAGAGAATGATCGAGGCAATGCAGTGTAAAGGGAGAACGAAGTCCACAGACCTAAGACCCTTTTCGATGTCCGTAAAGCATCCTGTGTGGAAAGTGTAAAAAGATACTGCATGTGGACCTACAAGGTTGAATAGTCAGTATATCTTCAGGGAAAATTCCAATACTTCTTTCTCCTTGCTGTCGACTCAGAATTTAAGGACATGGTGCTGGCATGGAGAAAAATTAATTTCTTTAATAGCCCATTTCCTTGGACAGTTATTTACACATTTATATAAGTGATACATAAATGGTTTCAAAGATGATCTATTCAGAACCTGGACTATCTCAAATTGTTGGAAAAGGCATTGCCTTTTATAGTGCTAGATATATCCAAATGACATATGTATGTGTGTGTGTATATATATGTGCATGCCTATATATGTGCATAAAGCATTACATGTATGTAGTATATGTAGATAATTTATAGATTACAATACAATGCAAAGCATTATTATTTTACATATATGCATTCTTATATATTAATATAATAATTATACAATGTATAACATATATAGCATTATAATAATTTATAACATTATAAATTTCTCTAGAGAGAAAGAGGCAGACATTATATATAATATGGATATATTTTATGAGTGTGTGTATATATATTTCAATTTTAAGCTCAACTTTTCTCAAATACCTTCCTCAGGAAGTTCTTGGTCTAACGTTTGACAATTTCGTACGAAGCTAGATAAAGCAGAGGTTTAGTACACTTTCTCTGTACACGGAACCGACATCTTTGTCTCAGCACTTTATCTAGTGGAAGTCACAGAAATGAAGAGAAAATTCTACTAAAACCATCTTTTTTTTATTTTTAGTAGTCCTAGCCTGTAGAAAACTTTAACTTCTCTTTGAAACTTGCGAAATGCTTCTCTGTGGCCTCTGCCGACCCCATTTCCCCAGTGTCTTCCTTTCGCGTTTCCAACAAGCCTGGCTGATGGGCTGCACCAAAAATGAAAAAGTAAGGCAATTTGTTCACCCTCTTTGTTCTAAGGACACCCAACGCATCTCTAGACAAGTTTTAAAAATTCATGTATCCTTGAGGCAGAACTTCCCGTGACAAAATGAAGCAGTTATTTTGAAAGTGGGAAGAGAAGAAAACTCAAGCAGACAAAATTATAACATCTAGGTGGATCTCGGTTAAGATGAGGCAGGGTGAATGGATGGCCTGGCTTGGTGCACAACAGCTGACCCATTTCTAAGATCCCTTTAGCAGCGGGATTCATGGAGGGCCCTTGTACACTGAGACGTATCTGCACATTCTGCTTGCATGGAAAGTGCACAGAATGTGGCCACGGAAGGTTTTCTCACACTCACGACTCGCTCTAGGCAGAGAGTGCGTCGTAAGTGTGCCTCCAACAAGGGGGCACGAAAGAGTTGCCAAATCTCCATCACCTCCTTGTTCAGATCCAGTGTAGCCTTTTCCTCGGAGGAAAACAAAAAAGCAGCAAACATTGTCAGTCGGGAATTCTCCCTCGATCATTTGTGTGTGATTTTTTCTTTATCTCCCACCTTTATCTGAAATAATTATGTCTGCTTGCCGGCTTACCAACTAATCTCAACTCCCCTGAAGAAGGGTTTGTTTTTGTTACCCAGTTTAACTCTCAGTCTAACTAGTGGCTTCAACTTTAGATTCCCATTCTTCTCTGATTAGCAATTCATCACTAAGTTCTGATCCTGGCTGCATTTATGTTTTCCCTCTAAAACAGCAGCCAGCACTTACTGCATATGGTCAAGCAGGAGTCTGCAGTCTGTAGAATCGTGACTCCTGAGAAGTTTCCACTCCGTAAGCCCTGGGACTGTGACTATGTCACCTTACCAGGAAAAGGGAATTTGCAGGTGCAATTAAGGTTACTCATCAATGGACTTTAAGGTTGGGAGATTTTCCTGTATCACTGAGGTAGGTTCAATGTAATCACATGAGCTGAGGAGTGTAGGCAGCCTCTGGAAGCTGAGAATGGCCCCTGGCTGAACCAGCAAGAAAACAGGGATTTGAGTCCTGGATCAGATGAGAAGCATATTCTCCCTTTAGAGCCCAGACCAGTCAACACCTGGAGTTCAGACTTGTGAGACTCTAAGCAGGGAACACAGCCACGCCCACCTGGAGGTCTGCCCTACAGAACTGTGAGATTACAAATCAGTGTTGCTAGGTTTGTGGTGATTTGTTATGTCACAGCAGCAATAGATAACTAACGCAAAATCTAAGCAAATCGGTTGTAGAATGGTTGCATTTGACACTGATGTTCCCACCGCCCCCACCTTGAGATGCACATTCAACTCTCCAGAATCTCTGTTCTCACCTCTTATTTCCTAATCATCACCGAAAAAAAATCCCAGACCCTCCTGTATTCACTTCCGATTCCCCCAAGCGCCTCCCTTCTCATCCATTCTCACTTTCCAAAGGCCAACCTGTTTTGTTAAATATTTGCAAAGCAGAAAGGAAACATGGAAATTTCTCACTTCGGTTGGTACCTTGCTTCCCTTCATCAAGGTTAAGGTTAACATCTCAGCTTCATCTTGTCTTCTTAGTGTCTTTGGTAGTACCCACATGGATGTATCCTACTATGAATTTTCATGCTGGTCTTCCTGTTGAATCATAACCTAGTCATCTCCTTGCCCTCTCTTCTACACTATTTGTGTGAACAAAATAGGAATATTTGAGGTGAATATTTAAGACCCGTGGAGCTATGGATTAAGTGCATGTGTGCCGTATTTGCATAATCGATTCTTATTCAACCTGTAATAAAATTCAAGCTACTTCCACACCCCCCAGGGCCTGTTATAAACTGGCCCTGATAATATCCCTCCCTTATTTCTATCATGCTAGCATTTACCCACTGGATTCTAGACAGAACTGGCTTTTCTGTTAATCACTCAACTACAGTGGCGTCCAATAACTGTTGAACTGAGGCACTTACTTGGGAGGGGTTCTCTTGGGAACGTATCAGCTCTCCTGGGAACACTGCTGGTCTGCAGAAGTGCCTTCATTTAATGACTCAGTCAAAGAGGACACGGACACTCTTTGGGCTACCAATTCTACGAGCCCTTGTAATACATCGTATCATATTTGTGTACCAGGAGAGTTTTAGCAAGGTCTGCTGGGTTATCTTGGTTCACTTACAGAATCATAACATAATCCCTGTATCGCAGGGGAGTTTTTGAGAAAAAATAGAAGTATACCCGGGGAGGAACTCAATCCATGAAATAGACTGTGTGCAATAGTTTAGCAGGGAATGTATAATACTGAATGTGTAGTCATAATGCAAGGAAACCACCAATCTCTTTTCACCAAGGTTGGCTTCTGGGCAGGTGTTTCTGGGACAGGATTTCTGCCCTCCTCTCTGTCCTGAGACCCTGTCACCTGAGTTTTCTGTCTTGGGCTAAGGTGGGACAGTATCTGGCTAATGATGCAAATTGCTCTCAAAGGTAAGTGTCCAAGTGCCGCAGCATTGCACAGCTTTGCAGCTACTGAAACCTGAATAATAATTGCTTCTACCTCTAAATTATGTTCCTTTTCATAACATTTAGTCTTCGGGCTATACTGATTATAAAATCTATGAACATCAGGGGTGACCTAAATCAAATTAGGTTTCTGGCCTCCTGCCTGAAGAGCCCAATGGGAGAGGGAGACTAGACCAACATATTGCCAATCTCCAGGCCCTCTCTGAAGACCCAGGGCACTGAATTTGTGTTGTCGTCTTCAGGTTGATCCTATCACTGCATGCTCTACACTATCTGTGCTCCAACAGCTCAGCGAGGAATCAACCGAATCTCAAAATTAAATGATGCTCATCAGATGCCTTGGGGGCTAATCCAGAAAATAATTGGCTGAGGAACTCTCTCCCATTAAAGGAATGACTAATAGGCTAATGCATTGTGCGATCTTGGATTAGATGTATGACTGAGAAGTATATATTTTTATATATGTTCAT
>NW_012151063.1:5079797-5221576 GCF_000956105.1 Propithecus coquereli | reverse complement strand
GCAAATGGGGCAAAATACAAACAATTTGTGAGTCTATATAAAATGTGTACAGGAGTTCTGGGTACTACTTTTGCAACTTTTCTGTGATTTTAAAATAATGTTAAAATAAAAATTTTCAAAAATAAGAGATGTTGGCACACACAAGCGTTTATCAGCATGGAAAATGCGGCTCCTCGGAAGTAGGGCACAGAATCCGGCAGTGAGTATATGCGCTGAAAACATCCAGCACTGCGTTGCTGTCTTTGAAGGCAGATATTAGCTACAAATCAAATGGTGAATGATACACAAACATGAAATAGACTATAAAGTTAAAAGACCGCGATAAACACAAATTATCTCTGTGGCATGTGTTTCAATCCCCAGCGAGAACCCGTACCCGGTGTGTTTTCAATTAGCTCAACACGGAAGATCCATGTGTAGTCTGTTCACACGTTGTTTCCAACCCTGGCAGTCAGTTCACCTTGCAAAAGAAAAGAACAAGAAAACAAATTTTCCTTCCTGGTTGGCTTTAGTGTTTCTTTCTTTTAGGATGACATTTACCTACCAGAGATTTTTGTCTTGATTTAAAAAATATGTATTTGAAGAGGACATGCATATACATAAAAGGAAACAAAATGACGGAATATTGGTTTTGTGAAATCCAAAAATCTGCATTACGGTTGCTCGATTTTCACAAACTCTTCCAAGTTCCACCCTCATTTCTTCCAATGTGTAGAAATTTTAGAGCCACGTATGTTTCACAACTACAATATCCACTTGAAATAAAAACATTATGAAGTTAGAAAATGACTCTGTCCATGTTTTTCTTTTAACTCTCCACCCAGTGGTTCCTCAGCCACAGACCAGGTCTTGTGGATTAGCTTTGGCTCTTGTCTGTTCCCATCCTTCCTTCTTGGCCGTTTCATTCATCATTTATCCCACGCCATGCGGCTGTGGATTAAAGAGGCTGATTTAAATTCAGATCCTGTGTCTTTGCTTTTGCTGGCTTACTTTGGGGAAGTTTAGGGATGGTGCTGCATTTACCTGCAAGTTCCAGTTGTTGTTTCCAGGCCTCCGAATGAATAATTGAAATTTTGATAGAAGCTTTTCCCCTGCCAGGGCGCTTTTCAATCATTCACACCCTCAGGATTCACATTTCCATGGTAAGATACTTCCGTATGAACACGGCAATCTAATTGTCCTCTAGGTTGGATGGAGAGGCTCTCACATGACTGTCTCAATTTCAGGAATTGTAAAAGAATAAATAAACAATACATTGTTTTGTAATGCCAAGAGGATACAAACAGCCGGTGGAAATGGGAAATAATTTTTAACATACCAAACTCCGAAGAAAAGAACTCATATAGTTTAAAGAATGTGGTTCTGGAGATATCAGAAGTCTCAAATATGTTCCTCCTAAAATTTACTGCAGTCTACTTTATAATATTTTAAATATCAGATTCACAGGTTTGGAACTTCCTTGGAGGAAAATATGATGTCAAACATTAAAAAGATGCTTAGCTCTTTTGTCAATAAAGTCTCATCTTGCCTTTATTGTTCCATGCAGTATCTCGCCTGCATTAATGAAATAGCTCAGACCTTCCAGACACACTGTGAAGCGACTGTATTGTAGGTGCATGATGTCTGGACAGCACAATGTCTGGACAGCATGATGTCTGTGCACACACGGACAGCAAACTTTGTCTTAAAACTTTCTGATCCCTGTCTTATGGGAGGTCCAACTTCCCTTTGCCGCCACGACATGCCCTTTTGTCTTGGAAGAGACATGATTTTTCACTAGAATTAACTAGAGTTAGGTTCTGACATGTGCATCCTGGATTGAGGTGGTTCCGAAAGTCCACTCTCAAAGTGTGCCTGTGAGCCTCAGAAAGATCGTGCTTTGCCCCGGAGTAGGCGAATCAGTCCCTACCTGGGAACGTAGAGACTGAATTTCTGCATTCTGCCCAGCCTGAGCAATGCTGTCAACATGGCCAAACTACTGCTGCCTCCCCCACTCCCACCAAAAGTTCCTTGCTTCAAAACCTTTGCTCGGGCTGTCCCTGCCATCTGGAACTCGGGGACCCTCTTCTACACCTGCTAGCCCCCCCCGATACACCTCTACCCCACATGTTCCAGTCTGTCTCTTAGTGAAGGTCCTCACTGAATGCTACTTATACTATAAATATTTAATTCCCTCAAGAAAGAAGTAACTTTATCCACTTCCAGATCTTTATCTGTAATTCTTTATAGCACTTAATCACATGCTAATTTGAATTACAGTGAGTCATGTGTCTGTTCTGAGTTCCCTGGGTACACAGGAGAGCAACAGCAACAGGTCTACAAAACAGACACAATTTAACGAAATCTGTGAGATGAATGAAACTGTGCTGTTCATTCCTGTTGGAGCATCCCCAACGTTTTTGGCACCAAGAACCTGTTTCTTGGAAGACAATTTTCCCACGGACTGGGGTGGGAGGGATGGTTTTGGGATGATTCAAGTGCATTACATTTTTTGTGCAGTCAAACCTCTCTGCTAATGATAATCTATATTTGCAGCCACTCCCCAGCGCTAGCATCACCGCCTCAGCTCCACCTCAGATTATCAGGCATTAGATTCTCATAAGGATTGTGCAACGTAGATCCCTCGCATGCACAGTTTACAGTAGGGTTGAGCTCCTGTGAGGATCTAATGCCGCCGCTGATCTGACAGGAGGCGGAGCTTATGCAGTGATGTGAGTGATGGGGAGCGGCTGTAAATACAGAGGAAGCTTCACTCACTCACCCACTGCTCACCTCCTGCTGTGTGGCCCGGCTCCTAACAGGCCAGGGACCGGTACCAGTCTGCAGCCCAGGGGTCTCTTTTGCAACCCAACTCTATAAGGAATGTACAAGTTACTTTTACAGCCCTTAAATTTGTGGCAACCAGTGAACTTTTGTTTGAATATCTGCTCTGTACAAGAATCATGCCTGACCACCATGAGCTCATACTCACACACACAAAACACACATACACACTCCTGAGAACTTCTTCCCCCACGTCCAACATCTCAGGCTGCATCCATAAAACCTGTCATACGGCAGCCATCACCCTCTGGACACACTTAATTGAAGCCAGGGTGGAATGGTGCCGGCTGGACACATAACACACACATTTTTCTCCATCAGGAATTTGGAACTGAGATTTAGAGGCGCTGTTAGTTTGAAGCAAGGCACGCAAAGTCAGCATGGGATGAAATAGCCATGTTGCTACGTGCGTTCGGAATTAGCAAAAGCAAGGCAATTTCAGAAGAAAGCAAAAGCATGACTTTCATACAGGTTAAAAAAAAAAAGGACACGTGAATGATTTTATTTTACTCATTAATCAATGAGACAACTGCACAGATATGGTAAATGGTTCAAAGGAAAAAAATGCAGAAATTCATGTGGAGCAAAGACATTGAATTGCAAATGAAGACAAAACTGGTTTTTTTTTTTTTTTTTGAGAATCAGTTGAAACTCTATTGAACAAGACAGTTTGCATATATCAGTTACCTCCCATTTACAAAGAGTTACAAAATAGCTCAAAGGCAATGAACAGAGGATAGAGCCGGACAGCCTGGAAAAGTGTGTAAGAGCCAATGGATGGCTCCTCATTGAAGCACAATTTATTTTTTCTACGGTGCCATACGTGGAGAGCGCGAGAGAGCTGACGCCTGTTTTCTAACATCTTTGCGGCACCTTGTTCTAGTCCTCAAGAGGCGCAGTTACATTAACACATCCTCCCCTGGGTTTCCAAAGAACGCTTCGGTATCCTTGTAGTAAATCCTGTTTATCTAGTCAAGCTTGTGGAAGAGCTTTTCTGTTGTTTGCAAACAAAAATGCCTTTGATAAGGTAGCTTTCATTTTCTCCAGAAACAAAACAAAACAAAAAGCCACCCCTACTTGCCAGTGGGACCCTTTGGAACTGTGGGTTGCCTTCCTTTGCTGGCACAGAGTTTCCTGAACTAATTTGGTTAAATCAAGACCTAGATTTAATCTAGGTGAAATCCCTGGCCCTGGATAGAGACATTCACGTAGTTTCACATACTTCTGGGATGTCTTGATGCGGGTCCATGGCTCAGAAAAACATAAAATAAAATAATGGAGAGAGGGCAGTGGTCTTAGGTAATTGCACGCAGAACAGGTGTTAAGGCTCACAGCATCAAAATCATGACAGAGGATGGCCATATTTTCCTGGAAAGCAGTTCGTCTGGTAACACACGACCAGCATCTCTACGTGGCAATCATGGCCTAAAGCTGAGATGCTCCCTTTAGACAGTGCACACCTCTCCGCCTCCCACAAATGCTTGCCCACAAATTCCCTCCTTCCAGCTTTCTCTCGCTGGCTCCAAAAGACATCAGAGTTTCCAAGTCCCGCCTCTAACCCCCACCTGAAGGTCTGGCCTGTAGGAAGACCCTCACTCCACTGAGCCCCACCTCCTAGGACCATACTGTAATATAATTGCGATTCCCCTTCAGGCAGCAATGATGTTGGGAACTTCATCTCGCCTGGGCTGACTCCACACCTGCATGGAAACTTTGTCACCACTGTTAGGGTCCCTCAAAGATGATCCTGCTTTGCAGATGAACGAATGATGCCCAACAAACTCCCTTGAGGTTGTAGTACCTGAATTGTCATTCACACTCAATCTTTCCATCAAACTCACTGATGCCAGGTGAAAAAAAAAATAGCATTATTTAAATACATTTTGACCACATCATTGCAAACCAGTTTTTACAAAAGTTCCAGGTAAAACACCACTTCTCACCCCTAGTGAGAACACTTTTTTAAACATATGTTACAAATTGTAAGTATCTATCAATTTTATTTTGGTCTATGGTGTCTTCATTTCTTATTTCTTATTAATTATTCACCTTCAAAGGATGATTTAGCTGCCTTTATTTATTTTTTTTTGCATAGACATGCTTGATAAAAATTAATTATTAAATTAGATAAAATGGTCTTTTGTTGGGAAAATTATAAACCCTTATATTGCCCTCATTTATATATTTTCTTCATAAAATTAAAACAGTCGATAGAGAAAATAAAACCCAAAGGCCTCCACTTTTGAGCTATATAAAATAGGTATATTAAAAGCTCTGTTCAGATTCCTGGGCTCAGAGCTAGAAGTTACCCTAGAAATAAAAGTAATTCTGTGGTCCTCAAATCTTTTATTATTCCCTAGTTATGGGCCCTTTTGTTAAATAAAATCTAACTCCCCCCCCAAAACACAACATAGTATATAAAACAGATGAAAGCTGAGATCATTTTACACATGGGAAAATTGAAACACAGAAAAATCAAATGACCTTTCCAAAGTCTCAGTTGTCAAAGAAGAGATGAGGATTCAGATGTCTTGACTCAGATCCTTCCTTTCTCTACGCCAATTAAGAGTCGAGCCTTCCAAAGTGTGAGTGTGTGTGGGTGTGGGTGTGTATGTGTGTCTTTCTGTCTATCTGGTACGTCATAATTCTGTTTAAATGAAGGGAGGTAGCACTTATTACTTACAAGGAAGTAGGTTGTGTTTCATTTGAATTCTTTCCTTTGAAAACGAGATATTCCTGGCTTACCCATGGCTGTGGGTTTAGGACCAACTTGTGGATGGCAACAGCGAGAGCATGGTGGAAGCGGGACACAGATGGAAAGAGTGCACCGTGTTTCAGGACAACGCTATGGAGAGTGCCAGGGTGGACGTGGCATGCACGCACAAAAGGCCTTGAAAATCACCACCCTGTGATAACAGGGACCATCAGCAGCTGCACTGATTGCATTAAAAGAAAACCCACCTAACTCAAGGTTTAACCTCAAATGCTTGCTACCATTCTACAGAGTGAATATATACATGAGGCTTATAAACAAATAATGCTGCATTTTTTAAAATGACAGTTCACTCTCCCCCGGACATTTATTTGCTCGTCTTTTTTGCTTCCAGTTGTTCGGGCGATGGGAGTTTGGCAGAGGGGAGAGACCAGGCTGGTTCACGCACCTCTCTCTGCCCTCTGCCTCCTGCCAGATGGCTCCCAGCGGCCCTCGACCAGCCTGTTCTGCGGGAGAGACCCTGACAGTATCCCCAGACGATGAATGAGTATGCAGAGGAGGTTTAAGCAGATATGCCAAGGCAGGCAGAATTAAACTTGGTTTCAGCATGATAAAGACAGACTATAAACCCACCAGGAAGCGTCAGAATACTTAGGAAAAGAAACAGAAAATTTCCCTCTATGGCAAAGAAGGAACATCTTTATTTTAATTAAAAAAATTGAGTTTTAAAGTTTCCTTGTACATCTGAGTCAAAAAATGTCTTTGCTTCAACAACTTAGATTGACAAAGATGAAAAAACTAGTAATGCCTGATATTCATTTACAATGTCAATAAATGTATAGAAGAACGGTGGGAAATATATATCAAAAAATCTCAATGGTGCATGTCTTTCTTTCTACTTAGCAATCCCACCTTGGAAATTTATCCCAGGAAGATAATCTCACAAATGTACAGTGATGTACAAACACACTCATCACATTTTTGTTTAAACAAGTGAAAAATTTAGAAACACTCTAAATGTTCATCAGTAGGGTTGATTAAACAAATTATAATACAATGAAACATAGGGAGCTACTTAAAATGATGATAGAGAAAATGAAATAGATGACAGAAAACTAGAGAGAAAAATTCTTTTTGATCTATTCTTAGGAGGGGAAAGCAAATTTAAAATAGCATGAAAAATCACCCATGTATCTTTAGAGACAAATGTGTATGCACATGCATAGAGATTTGAACAGCACATATACACTCATATATTTACGGTGGCTTTCTCGGGTAGTAGGATTTGTAGATACAATTTTATATTTGTTTTATTTCTGTGTTATCTGGAGTATTTCACAGTAAACATGCATTTATTTATGTAATTTTTTTTTTAAAAAAATAGGGCAATTCTCATTGTAATGAGAAAGGGAAGGCCCCTGTAAGTTTGAATCAATGTCCTCCAGAGACTTCAAGAATTACATCTTTAATATAAAAGTGCTGTTTTATATTTATTAGAGCAGCCTATGTTCATGGCAGTAATCATGTTTTTTTTTTATGCCAAGATGCATTTTTTGTTCTATAATAACTGAGGTATGTCCTATAGATTTGACCTGAATAATTCAGTAAACATGTAACATATGATGCCTTCAGCCAGAGGGCCACAGGCGGGAAAGTGAGGATGGTGTGGACAGCACTGATAACGTCCCCGGCGTACCTGCCCTGCTGGGGCAGGTGGCTCAACAGTGGAGACAGTGTTACGGATCACAATTCATGAAGAACTGCAGGGAGGATAAAGTCCTCTTACACCAGCCAAGATCAACTCTGCACGTTCCCATCCAAATAATACCAGCGGAGACACAATTGACCAGAGATTTCCATTTTTTTCCTACTCTGGAAGGGAAGAATGTGAACATTCAGGGTCTAACTCAAGTTTCTTTTTTTTGTTGTTGAGAAAAGGTCTCGCTCTGTTGCCCGAACTAGAGTGCAGTGGTGTCATCACAGCTCACTGCAGGCTCAAACTCCTGGGATCAAGCAATCCTCCTGCCTCAGCCTCTCATGTAGCTGGGACTACAGGCATGCACCATCATGCTAGGCTAATTTTTCTATTTTTTTTTTTTTTTTTGTAGAAATGGCATCTCCCTATGTTGCCCAGGCTGGTCTTGAACTCCTGGCGTCAAGCTAACCTCCCACCTTGTTCTCCCAAAGTGCTGGGATGACAGGCATGAGCCACCACACCCAGCACCCTCAAGTTTCTTATTAGTACAAAACGCTTCAGTTACTTCTTCTATTCCTATTCCTATTTCAGACAGCCCTCGCTGGGCACGGCTCCCTGTTGCTGAAACTCAGGCACATCAGAAACGTGTCCTCTCTCTGCAGATCTCGGTGACCACAGAATGGCACAAAGTGAGAACACAGCTCTGACATGTGTGAGTTTTAATTATCACCATACCGTGCAAACTGAGGACTACCTGTACGATTGGTTGTCATCAACGGTAATACTGTTATTAACTATAATGAAGACCTGCCTTGGTTAGTAGCCCTAACCACAAACCATGCCTTGGGCTAGGAGTTGCACATGGATTTGCTCATTGAATCCCAACAGTTGCTTATGAACAAAACACCCAAAATACTAAAGCCAGAAAAGGGCACGATGCGTGTGGAGAAGGGTGAATGTGGCAGGGTGTACGGGGATATGACAAGGGTGTGGGCTTTGGTGATCATAGTTCCCTGAGAGCCAGGCTCACAGAGCGCTCACCTCTTCTAAATTACTGTCACCACTTGTTATCTGTCCTGCAGAAGCGTGACGGTGCATACAGGATTGCCCTCTCGTATTGCTCCACGTGGGAATATCTTTGGTTTTCAACTAGATTAACCTTCTGAGGGAAACGGGGCTTTGCAGTCACAGTTCTAGTATTCCAAGTGAACAGAGAGGGAGCACTCGGATTGATCCATTGGTGACCAGTTACTTGTACACTGTGCAGGGCAGACGTTACCTCCACGTGTTCTGTGAACACGCTCCTATTTGTGGACTAACTATGTTCTCTATGTGGATATGAAGTGGAAGATATGGAATCATATCTTGTCTGTTATTAATATTTCTTGGAGTTGTCTGGCCTCTGGCAATTATTAAATATTTAATCTCTTCAGGCCTCAATTGTTCCTCACTGGCACTTAAGCTTCCAAATCCAGGTTGGGCATCCCCTATATACATTAAACTTTCCTCCTTGCAGTTGCAGAATCATCCCTCTCCCCAATCATAAGCTCCAAGAGTATGGCGAACACATCTATACCAATGTTCCACAGTGCGACATGTAGCTCAGAGTACATAAACGCAATGTGTCTGGCACACAGTTGATAACCACTAAATATGTGCTATATCAAATTGAAATTATATTAAATATGTGCCTAGAATTATAGCTTTCCTATAGCGTTTTTTTTAAATCAAATAAGATTTACCTGTGAAATTGTTGGGTTTACTCTAAAGTTCCATAGCAATTCTACCGATGAGGGTAAATATCTTAAATTATGATAATAGAGTTTCCAGGGACAGTTTTCCAGCTGAGGGTCTTCAAACTAAGAATTTCAATGATATTAATTTTCAGGTTCTATTACGGCATCTCACATGACAGCTCAGGACCAAGGAGGAAGCTACCTCTAGCCAGAGAACCTCCTGGTGAAGCCCCTGGGTACAAATTAGAGGGACCATGTTCAGTTGATTTCTAAATTGATAGTAGTTATCAGTGTTTGGAGCTATGGGGTATCTAACATTCTTCAAAAACTCAGGTGAAACAACATTCCAACTGGGCCTTAGAACCAGCTACACCTGGTCACCTGGGTTTTCCATCCTCTAGAGGGTAGATTTGAGCTTGCTAAAATGAGGAGGTGCCATCAGAATCCGCTGTTCCTTTCCCCGTGGCTGGTTTGGATCCAGCTTAGAGGATTTGTATTCCACCTCGCCCTACGGAAAACAGCCTCAGAGAAACCGTTCTCTTCTCCTGTAACAGCTATTTGTGACTTTAGGTCTATTTCATCAGATAAAACAAGACTGAGATGCATCGGACGCCACACAAAATGTAGAATTTACAAATACAGGTCATTTTCCTGCATGACAAGTTAGAAATGTCTTGCTCAATATTCTTTTTAAAAGTGATTTTCCTTTTCTTTTCTTCCAGTGAACCGATGGATAGAATCATAAATTTCCCCCTATAATGTCAAATTGTGTTTGTTTAACATTTATGAAGCTTGCTGCCTGGGAACATTTATCAGACAATTTGGGAGTAAAACCAGATATATGACAGCAGGAAAATATTGGGCAGCTCCCATTTTTCAATTCGTACTGATGACAAACTTATTATGGATTAAATAATAACTGCCCAGGGTGGAATCAAAAGAACATTATTGAAGGTTGAGGATGTCTGATTCCCTAAAACCTCTGTTCTCCTCTAGGAGTATAACTTTGGGGAAGCATAAACAAGAAAGAAATGCCCATATCAGAAATTATTAGTTTTATTATCACAGCAAAAGTTCTCTAAAATGACCTCCACTTAATCATCTTGTCAGATTAATCAACAGAGCTCATTCCTTCTCCAAAACGTTTTGGCTAATTCACCAACATGCTGAACTCTTGTTATAAACACGCTAGGTTGCCGATACCCTTTGCTTCCATGAATAGAGCTGTTTGCCTACCAAAAATCCGTTGCTTTGATCCCCAAAACGGTTTATAGTACTTGTACTTACTACTGTAATTATGAGCTTTAATTAGCCATTGTGTAACCTAATCATATTTGAGTGCATCAAGAAAAAGAGCTGCTACTTTCAAGAAAATATAGGTGTAGGTTTTTGGAAAAAACAAGTAGAAATGAGCTAAATGTTTCTATGAAATTAGGTGTGGGCAACATAACTATAAAAGTTTGAGAAGAAAAATTATAAAAATCTAGAAGGATTCTGCACTGAGACTGTGTGTCTTAATTTTCACTTCCACTGAAAAAAAAAAGTACTGGCAATTGTATATAATAGTTATCTATTCCTGTGGTAGAACAAACTACCACAAAGGGTAGTGGCTTAAAACCACACACATTTGTTAGCTCGTGGTTTCTGCGGGTCAAGCATCTGGGCATGAGCTAGTTGGCTCTTCTCTGTCAGGGTTTGCCCCTGGGCTACAATTACAGTGTTGACCAGGGTTAAGGTCTCATCTGAAGGCTTCATGAGGTGATCTGCCTTCCAGCTCCTGTGTGCTGGTCCAAGGAGCCACCTTAAGGTCAGCTGGCCACATGTCACATGGATATGGTTTATGTGAAAAAGAACTCCAATCTGTGAATATATACTTAAAAAAAAGACTGGGTATATTTTTAAGACATGAGAGGGAAAAGGAGAGAGAGAGATCTATATTTGTCTATAAATAGGTAGATATAATATAGCTATTGACATAGTTAGGTTTAAGTACACTATTCGAAGTATGCATACATCAGTTTATATGATTCTCCATTTTAACCGACTACTTATTAATTGCAAGAGTATAATCCTGGATCTCTTCAGATAAGAAGTGAGAGAGAGCATGCAAATTCTTCAAAAAATGCCCTAAGAAATGTTTTAGCTTGTTCAAATGTCCTTGCAGCACAGGAGGTGGAACAACAATCCCAGCTTTGCAGTCATGGCTACATTAAAGACCGGCAAGTCTCCTAATTGTCCTTCCTGACTTGCGGACAGCCAAGCTCTTCCACCAAGCGCAGGTGTGTGGGAATATCCGTGCTGTGCGCCGACCGCAAGAGCAGAGCAAGCAAACAAGACCTCATTGCTCCCAAACTGCGCAGTGCAGCAACCCTGACCCATAGCAAGGCCACTCTCCTGTGGGAAGTAGCTGTTAAACAGGGCAGGTGGAGGGGAAGAAATGTGGAAGGAAGACAGAGAAATATCTATTTTTGGATGGAGAGATGGCCAAAATTCTCATTTCCACACACCCTGCTCTATGAGTCAAACCCAGAGTATATCAGGTAGAATATAAAAATGCTGTTAGTATAAGGGAAATTCGAGTGTAAATGAACTAAATCTGACCTCTATAACTGTCATAGAATTTTGGGAAAAAAATATGTGTAGTGTTTAGTTACGAACCAAGGATTTTAAAATAATTTCCCCCAATATTAACTTTTAACATTTTTTTAAATCAAAGAATGTATCTTCATAAAAGAAAATCCAATATATTGGACACCAGATGTCTTGGGAAATATTTCAATCAGATTCCTCATACCCCCAAACCTGGTAGTATCAGTAAGTACACCAAGAAGAGTCTTTGGTTGTCATGTTATTTCTCAATCAACCTTATGATACTGTTGTTCACCAAACTATTGAAATTGACTAGTTTGGTGAACACAGTCTTCCTTTTCCAGATTATAGGCCTCATTCCAGGATGGGTTATCCTCCCCAGTCCATGCAGAACAACATTCCCAGGATCTCCCTGGCCCAGTGCACTGAGGGTACAGAAAGTGAAAGAAACCCACTCTTGTTCACATTGACCTAACCTTAGCCCTACTGTTCAACTGCATCTCACTTAGCTCGTCAGACATGGAAATTTAACCACCCTCCTATAAATGCAACACAATTGGTTATGGATTTTTCTGAAAATATTGTGTTTATATTAAACACAACTTCCCCCTTCTCTTTAGTGTGAAATCAATGATTAGCACATCCCAGTGCCGTGTAAGCGTGGCGGGCGAGATAACACACCTCAGGAATTCCAGACAGACGGCTGCAAGCCAGGAACTTAGCTAAGCCCTTCACCTGCCTCTGGCATTGACGGTTTGGCTTTGAGAAGTCGTTCCAGCATTTGTTTATTTCTTCATGTCTGAACTGGGGGTGATAAAAGCAGGAGCACACCCTGCTCACGTGTGGAGATGAATAACTAACCAAAGCGGTGCGAACATTGGAGTGCTGTGTGCCTGCAGAGAGTCGTGAAATCCTGAACTTTCTTCTGGGCTCCTCTGGAAGACAAGCGGATTTGCATTCTGGGCGGGAAGAACACTTGCTCCCAGGTGTCGGCTGCTGCCAGCAATTTAGATCCTTCTGCCAGACGGCTTTGCCGTGAATTGGAAATCACAGTACAGGGAGGATGAGCTTCTAGGGGGTTGGATGTGTAGGGTATAATTTCAGCTGGGAGTGGGTTCATCTCTTGGTTAATAGGAAAGTATAGAAGAAATTGGCAAGGGAAGAAGAAACGTTTTTTTACTTGAACTGAAAGAAGATCACTTTAGTCTACACTGACCAAAATGGAACAAAAATGTGACGTGAAAGACAAGCGTTGCTCACGTATCTTCCATATCTAACCTCAGATGCACGGCACTGCAGGCCTTTGATGACCTGATCCTAACTTGCATTTCCACCTGCCATTCCCCACTGCCTGTGTAACCACCTAGCCCGACTGAACCTCTGCCTGAGAGTTGAAAGCTCCTGCAGACATTTATAACTCCGTGCCTGGCTCTCTCTTTTGTCTTTGAATAGAATTATCAACCTCCACCATCAGATAAAACACAATTGAGCTCATGGTTCACTCCTCCGATGTAATTAGAAATCACCACATATCTAATCCATCAAAGCACTACCACACGCAGCTCAGTTTTTCTATTTGTAGTAGAGAAAGGGTCTTCGTTTTGCTCAGGCTGGTCTCGAATTCCTGACCTCAAGTGGTCCTCCTGCCTCGGCCTCCCAAAGTGCTAGGATTACAGGTGTGAGCCACCATGCCCAGCCCATGATTATGTTTCATTGTGTTTATTTGGGCACATCCTGCCAGATAGGTAGTTACTCCCTCTTAGTGATCTAGATGTTTTCTAAAAGCTATTTAACTTTTCCAGTTTTTGTTTCCCTCCCATTTATTCTTCTGTGTGTCCATATTTTATTTAATCATAATCGAAACTGAATTTTCTTGGCCCCATTTTGCCAGGAGTCAAATTAAGATCCCATGCTATCATTGACACCGTCATGATCCACGTTCTACTACTTTGCTCTCTCCATCTGCCTGTTTGGCTTTTTCTAGTGTCTCTAGGAATTCACAGTGATCATTTCATGTGAACTCAAAACCAAATCATTCCCGACATAGCAACATGCTTCAGGCATGTCCATCTATGCCAGACACAAGCGTCTTTGCTTCCGATTCACGGTTCCCCACTGAAGTCTCCTGCTGACTGCTGGCAATCAATCCAGGTACCGAGAGCACACGGGGTCCCCCAGACCCCGAGCTCACTACTCTGCGCAGTGGACTAAAGCCCAGAGGAGCAGGACGATGGGAGAAGGCACTTCCTATCCTGCTGTAGAATACGGCCATGGGATTCCAACACTTGGCTTGCCCTCAATGAGTTACCAATTTTAGTGAAGTTCTCCTTTTACATTTTGCAATCCTTGGGCACTTAATAAATGCCAGGAACTAGGCACAATGCCCAGTGAACTTGCATATCGCTTTATTTCACCTTGACCACTTTCCCCTGGAACAACCAATGCCATGCAGATACTGTCTCCCTCTAAGTTGAACCCTTGTGTCCCAGAGCTGAGCTGGAAACAACTTTGGAATTTGAGTCATTCAGGGCAGTCGCTCCCCTCCTATAGTCAATGTTAAATAATACAGAGAGTGCTATTTTCAGGCACTGTCTCTTCTTAGAGAATATGTGTTTACCAGAAGTCTTTTAGCCCAACTCGAGAGGTGAATGTTAGCCGTGCCTCTCCTGGCTGAACAGATGTGCCTGGATAGGCTAAATCCAGGCAGTTGCCAGATGTTAAGTTATTCTACAGGGGCGTCTTCAACCCTCATGCATACTGGCTCAGGAAATCACCGATTCCTCACGCAACACACTGATATTGCTAAACTGCCTAGGCTCAAGCCCCACCTCACTTGTATGTTGGCGGGAAGTGCTTCTCAGAGCTGTGGGGTTCTGTGAAGTGCCTCGAGCCATTGGCTTAAGATTCTAGGGTAAGACTAAGCTAGAACGGCCCCAAATCTCCTTCGTCCCCACCCCAAGTTTCTCAGCTTTGGCACTGTTGACATGCGTCCTGGCTCCGTCTTTGCTGCGGGGGTCTGTCCCATGCAGGGTGGCATGTTTTGCAGCAAGCCTGGCCTTTACTCACCAGGTTCCAACGCCACTGCCTTCTCCCATGTAACAACCAAAAATGTCTTCGGACGTTGCCAAACAGGACCTCTGGAAAAGCTGTGGGTTATCACCCTCTCCCTGAATATTCACAAAGAACAGTACTTCCGTAAAGGCTTTGAAAAGTCCTGTGATACAAAAGTAACCCGGGTCAACTGCATTTTCCAAATATACTCAGCCATTTATTAAAGGACACACAGCATGCCTTGAACAGGAGAAAGTTACAGAACTATTGTTCTAGAAAATCTTCTTTTAACCCTATTTTAAGTACATGAGGCAAACACCTGACCCAATATAGGTGCTTGTGGAAATATAGCCCATCATCAAACATCTATTTTAAAAACCTCTTCTTATTTACGGTGAATATTAATGCATGCCTAACAGACGCATTTGTAATGGAGACTGTCACTCTAAAATTACTCCAATTACACTGTGATTTATTATTTGCTAGTATATCTAGTATATTTTTATAAATATGTATATATAAAATATATTTTTTCTGGTACCCTACAGTGCCTCACAGTAGCACCTTGGTGTGGTATTGTCATGTGAGCTATATGCTACTTGGCTAATTATTTATTTGTACACATCTCCTAATGCTTTGAATTCATTTAGGACTTGATAGTTTTTACATATGTGATACACTAAAAAGACCACGAGCATTGAAGTTACCTGTGCATCCAACTCTTACTGTTTCCTTAGCAAACACAGCAGTACTAGAAAATTACTCAAGCCATGTAAGTAAGAATGGTAATATTTAATCCAGAAAACTACTGTCATGCTTGTGGGAGAATATGTAAAATTGTCATAGCACCAAAGATGCTCATTAAAAGTTGATGTATGTCCAAGACCAAACCCCACCACCTACTGATTAAGGAGAACGAATGCTACTCTGAGATTTTTACATGTTTGTATGCTTTTTTCCAAATACATTTTAATTTTTATTATAGAAGGTATACTGCCATGCTTATTTTTAAAATGCAGAAAATATAGACATGAACAGAGACTAAAAGAAAATCCATCTAGTACTTTACTATCCAGAGATAAATTATTGTTCAGAGGTGGATGTGTTTGGTTTATGGCTTTCTCTCCACTGTGTATTTTGGAGAGTTTTAATGAGAACAATAGACAATAGAATGTGTTGTTTTTCTTGACATGAATTATGACCTTTTATGCTCTCCAGGATATGGAATGATCTGCTCATAGGCCTGCAGTTTTCCTGGGAAGCAGCTGAGGAGGGAAGGAGGCGTTGCAGGTGTTGGCATTCACCCACACCCTAACGCAGGGCCAGCAGGCTTCTTCTGCGAAGGGCCAGAGAGTGAGTATTTCAGGCTTTGTGGGCCACGCTGTCTCCAACACAACTACTCACCTCTGCACGCAGAACACAAAAGCAGCCACGGACAATACATACACAAATCGGTGGTGTTGTGTTCCAGTGAAACTTTATGTGCAAAAGCAGGTGATGGGCTTGGGGCGGTGGCTCACGTCTTTAGTCCTAACACTCTGGGAGGCCGAGGCAGGAGGATTGCTTGAGCTCAGGAGTTTGAGACCAGCCTGAGCAAGAGTGAGACCGGGTCTCTACTAAAAATATAAAAATTAGCCAGGTGTGGTGGTGTGCACCTGTAGTCCCAGCTACTCGGGAACTGAGGCAGGAGGATCGCTTGAGCCCAGCAGTTTGAGGTTGCTGTGAGCTAGGCTGATGCCACAGCACTCTAGCCCAGGCATTTGGCCGGTGAGCTGTAACTTTCCTTTGTCCTACAGTATCAAATGTTGAGAAGGAACGAACAAGTAATAAAAGTCCAGAAATATAACAGCACTTGTCTCTAACTGCTAGAATACTTCCTGTTCTGTAAAAAAAGACAAACGAAAATTTTAAAAAAAAGCATAAGGTAAAAATCCATCAAAGTATGTGACTGAATAATCATTTATTAAAGCTTTTAATCAGGGAAAACAATTGCTCCTCTGAATGCTTTCCAAATTGAATCACGGTCGCTACTTTTGGACTATGCGTCCCACACTGTTGTTTTCTTCACGGGCAACCTGTTCATGAGAGTATTGATCACATTATAATCCCTCTGATTCGGCTCTTTCTGGTCGCCTTCCAAGTTATAACCATTTCTGCCACCACATAAATCTTTTCAATAATCTTCCCCAAATTAAGTCCCCTCTGTCTTTTTCAATCAACCAATTTCCTGCCTACAAACTCCAGCTTCGATCAGCCACACATGGCTGACAGAATCTGTTTTTTAAAGGACATTTTGTGATTAGACAATTTTCTTCTGGGACGATTGCTGAAAAAAAAAATCAATGATGATATTATCTTCTTTGCAAGGAATATATTTGAGATGGAGATGGATTTCAGGTGTATTTCTTTTTCTTTCTTTTTTTTTTTTTTTTTAAGTCTTCAATTTGGCACAGATTGAATCATTGAGGAGTCTATAGGTAAATGTAGGTTTTGAGTTCAACAAATATTGAGTGAGCATGGTAGTTGAAGTTGTTGTTGCTGTGCCAGATTTCCAGCAGATCCCATCTGACAGTTCTGTGTGCCAACCGCTCACCTTTTCAGTGCTGTTTTCTAGCACTGTTACCACAGCAGCTGCCGTCCTTGGGTTACTGGAGCAGGGAGATTGCCAGCAGTTCATGTCCATCCTCCCACCCAGCCAAGCCCACATTATAGCCAATGTTGCCAATGATGGAACGGGGTAGAGAGACTGTCCAGCTTCCTTACCTCCAGGGAAAAGAAGAAAAAGAAGGAGGAAGGGGAGGAGGAAGAGGAGGAGGAATCCTCTAAGGCATTGTTTAAGCTTCAGTGCCTGGGACTTTGCAAAAGTCACACTGTGTTTGACTTGCTCCTATTTCCTGCCCTGCTTCCTCACCTCCTTGCTGGCTTCCCCACCCTGTGATCCCAAGAACCCCAATCCAGGATCTTCTTTTTGGCGACCCTGACCTAACTAAATCCCCGAGCTGTAGTAGATGCTGTGCTGATTCCCACTTGTTACTAAGCCGACAGAGCTAGGACTCCATAACCTTACACAAAGTTCTTGAGTCGATGTGCCACAAACCTGTAGTAAGAGAACTAAAGGGTATAAACCAAACAAGTAGGTCTATAATTATTTACATTTTCTTGGATTTTCCAGACTGGCCACAAGCCATCTGTCATGGGTGGGTAATGTATTGGTCAGGGATTTCCAGAGAAACAGGACCAATTGGAGATTGTTTCTCCAACTGAAGAAGGAGATTGGAGAAACAGAAAGAGAGAGAAAGAGAGACAGAAAGAGAGAGAGATTGACTATGAGTACTGGCTCACATATTATGGAAGCTGAGAACTCCCATGATCTGCCATCTGCAAGCTAGAGACCCAGGAAAGGAGACCCTTGCAGACACACCCAGAAATCATGTTTAACCAGATATCTGGGCATCCTCTGATCGAGTCTAGCTGAAAAATTAACCATCACAGGTAATGTGAGTCTCTTACAAGGCATTATATGAATTATATAGGGACTTAACTAACTCAAGTGTCTTTTAATCACATGATATTTCCATCTGGTTCTGCCGAGTTACTGACATGGCAAAAAGGCTAGAGCCTGCATTGATTAATACCATCACCTCTGCTCTCTGATCAATACAGTCTGAACTGGCTGAAAAATACAATTTTTATCTATTTACCCAGCATTGATCAAGGCCTGGTAAACTGATTCAAAATGATGATACAGAATAATGTATGAGACAAAATGTCAGCTTCTATAACAGCCATGAGAAAGAAATCAGGTTTATTTATGGGGGGTAGGGGTTGTGTACAGCTCAGCCCACCTTGGCAGATGGCCAGTTAGAATGTGCCCAGGAAGCAAGCTGTGTTAGCACAGGGGAACTTTTGCTGGAATTAGAGGAGAATGATTTCAGAAAGTTCCCAGCTAGGCTTCAGCATAAATGCCCTAAACCCTTAAACAGGAGGGATTTGTATTGGGAATTAGCCAAAACCCTTACTGCTGCGGAGTTGTAATTGTTTGCATAATGGCGAGTGTCTGATGTCAACAAGATTTCAACAAAGGTGCCTCTGTTTTACCTGTACCTCTCCTCCTTTTCGGGCTGTTACAGATACTTGAGAATTACAGTGACTATCTTTACCTTTTATTAGCAATTAACCCTGAGCATGTTATGTACATTTTATTTCCTGTTCTCCAACTATTACAACACTTCTCGCATCCTAACTATCTGAGTGGAGAACTATGAGAATGCAGAAGTCAGATGATTTTAAAGGAATGCTATTTGGAAAGAAAATACAATCCATTGTACCTGAAAGTGAAAAACAACTTTTAAACTTCTTTCAAAAATATAGATTAAAATGTTGTTATGATTTTGAGCAGTAAAAGCTTTTTTAACCAGATATAAAGAACGCAGGTCAAGAAGGAAATGATTGATATTTTGATAACCTTAAAAACTATAAAATAAATTATTTAGCCATAATATTAATGACCAATAATAAAAAAAAACACAAAAATATAAACCACCTTTGATATTGGGGATTTTTGGTACATATAACTGACAAAAGTTTTATAGCAGTAATATACATGTATATAAATATATAGAATATAAAAGATTTTGTGTTGATAATAGATATATATGTGTATGTCTAAATATCTATAACTCTATTAGAGGAAAAATGGTCAAAGAATATGAATAGGAAATTCTCAGAAGAGGAAATTTAAATGGCTAATAAACATATGAAAAGATACTAGTAACTAGATTCCAGTAACTAGGGAATGCAAGTTGAAACCACAATAAGGTATTATTTCATAATAATCATATTGGCAAATATTAAAAAGTCTTCCAATCCCAATTGTTAGGTGTAATTGGTTCAAACTGTGCATTGGTGACCAAGACAAAAATGTATCCACCCTCTGAGGTGCATTTCATTCCTAATTACATATGTTAAAGAAGTGCTCATACCTGTGTTCCAAATGACCCATACAGGAAAGCTCCCTGAAACATTTCTTATAACAGCAAAAAATTGGAAACAACTTAATTTTCTGTCGATAGAGAAACAAAATCATGTGTTGTATATTCATACAATGAAAGACTTATGTAGTAGATCAAATGAATCAACTAGAGATATATTAGCACATAAAAATCCCTATAAGGAGTTGGGGGTGGGGGGTATGTACCAGAAGGATATGCACAACATGATAGCATTTATGTAAAACTTTAAATCACACAAAACATGTCTACATATGGTTTCTGAATACCGAATACATAGCAACAATTTTAAAATATGTATGTAAAAATACAAATTTAGGCTGTAGATTTTCTTTGCAGGGAAGAAAGAGAAGACAACGTGGAAACGAATGAGGAAAAGGCACAAAAATTCAACTGTGTCTGAAATTTTCAATTATTAAAGATAGATACATAGGTAGAGATGGATATTAGACAGAGATAAAGTGTCATTTGTTTACTTATAATTCTCTGAGAAGAGCTATTCAATATTTGTCAGACAGTCATTATGTACACTTCTATGCCAGACACTATTTATTTAGTGAAAATAATTAAGCCACCTCATCTTCTCAAGGTAAATGATGGGTGTCTGAGAATACCCACGTCTTAAATGGAGCTCTGGATGAGAGCCAATGAACTGTCCCTGGGTTTTGCTCCACTTCTGCCCAATTAAATGTGTTCTTAGTTGTTAAAAATTAACTTCGTATCATGTTAGGCTGATTGTGACTTGGGAGTTGGTTGTCACACTGGAGTTAAAAATAAATTCCCAATAAAACCCAAGCCACCATTTTCTTCTGAATCCCAGATAGCCTTGCATTGCTTCATGACTATAGGTTTCAGAGAGTTAAGAGTTTCACTGAGAATTCAGATTCCGGGAATCTGTTCTCATACATGTGATTTGAAGAGTGGAGATTGTCAATATAAGTTCTGCCTGTATTCTCTCGTCTCTTTTACTTCACAAGGTCATTTTAAGTAACTGAAGTCACATACTGCTTCTTTAAAGGAAATACCAACTTGGAGAACATTCACTGAAATAAATATGTATGAGAGAGATTTTCAAAAGAGAGGAACCAATTAACTTCCTGCTCTATAAGAAAGTCTGTGCAAATTATTGTCAGGAATCTTAATAAGAAGGTCAGTTAACTCTCAGATATTAGGAGTAGAAATCAAATCCTTTAATATTTAACATCTACAAATCTCATCAACAGTCATAGAATTATTAATCTGATAATAAATATCTGAGTTATAACAATTTGATATTTTTGAACCTACACCTGCCTAATTATAAATGTTCCCAGAAAGTTACTTCAACCAAAACAGCGTGGAGTTGCAGATTTTAAAGTTTACTCATCACCACAGACTGAGTCTACAAAACAAACTGTGTTTCCATCTGAGCTACTGGTTTATGACCTTCTATGTAAACATAATTTGAGCGTCATGTTTTATTTAAATAACTGACATTTTGACCGACATACATGATGCTTTTTGTCACTCATGAAAGTTTATATAATTTACTCTTAACTCTAAGGCTTACTGAATCTTAAAGATGTAACTCATGCATAATAAATGTAACAAAATGAAAAGAAAGAGAAAGCAGCCTCAAGGTTGTTGTTTGGATAACTTATTTTACACTGAAGAAACAAAGAAACAAAGAACCCCCATTCTAAAGGAGATGTAAATGAGAGTTTGATGTCAGGCACGGTTGGTTTTCCATACTTGCTTTATTGGCTAACTCTCATGGTATGGGCATTGGAAAATTAGAGATGAAATACACAAATACTTATTGCTCATGTGCTGTGATGTGTGTATACACATAAATTTTTTGTAGATGAAAATCACACTGTTGTTCTGCTTAGTGTGTACCTACTAGAGGATTCTTAAGACATGACATGAAATCAAACCACCTCTTTGAGCATCCGTGTGGGTCAAGTAATAGCATCCTTCTTCCCCATGAAAGCTCCAAACTAATTAAGAAAAAGCACAAGATTTATGGAGGTCAAAATGTCACCTTGATCACTGCCATGGCAGATATTTAAGAGGGTGGTTTTTGTCTGGAGGCAATCAGGTACTGACCCCAAAATCACTCTCTTCCACTTGGTCCCAGCCAGCGTTGGACTGAGGTAGGCTTCCCTACTTAGACGGCCCTTTTAGTCTCACAATATTGAGAGACAGCAAAGAACAGCAGCTCTCTCTATGTGCCGCTGACTCTCAGGAGAAAGGACAGAGGGTAGAGCTGGAAGAAGCATGTCCTGTCTCTCCTTACAACCCAGACAAGGCATCCCACTCCTCATGGGGCACAGGAAGTGAGTGAAGCACAAGAGATGCTGCAAGCACTACACCAACCATTGCAAGGACACATCACCATGGAGACGTGTCCCCTCTCCTCTCAAGTTAGGGGACAAAAGTTATTTATGTGAGGACCTGAAACCCGTGGCTATTTGGCATCACATCTATCCATTGCACAAGTATTTACTTGTGCAGACACCATGTGCTACATGTACATTTGCAGAGAGTGCACATTGGTGTGTCCATGCCTGTTAGGGAATATGGTTCACATTGGCATGTGCGGTCGAAAAAAAATTTTCTGTGCCCATTATGTATTGATATAACACCCAGAGCAGTTTCAGCCCAGGAAACAGAAGACTGAGATAGCTAACCATGATTTAGATGGAGGCCTTAACCATGGAACAAAGCCAAATGAAGCCAGTCATGACAAGGCTGGGCGAGAGCCTTTGGCTATTTAACATGATACCAAAACCACCATGGATTTAGAGCTACCCAGGGAGTGGGCCTTATCTTCTGTTGATGCAAGCAAGGAAGAATGGAAAGAAAGGAGGGAGACAGGGAGGGAGGGGGAAAGAAAGGAAATAGAATAACATAAAAGTTTGTACATCCACATTGCTAATGATGCCATCATACCCAAAATAAACTTCTCCAACATTTTTCAGGTTATACAAACCATGGCAAACATTTAATAGAGAAGCTGAAAGAAAATACAGAGGAAGGATTTTTCCTGAGCCAGAAATATTTGAAGAGTTAGTGAATGGAAAATAAAAATATGAAAATATGATTTATAGCACTGATATTACTCATTGAAGAAGTAATGTTCTGAGCTATCGGATTAATCACTGCCATTATTGGAAAATAGAGAGGGAACCAGTGGGCTATAAAGATACCCTTGTCTTCTTTAAAGAATGATGCTGTTGAATTTTCATAAAACACTAAATTAAAAATGACTTGTTATGTGTATCCGTGTGTATTTGCAATGTAATTTTAAAGTCAGAAGACTCTATAAATCTATTAGATATGCATAGCTCCTTCTGCACAAATAATTTAATGAAGTCTTTTCTGTTTAACTTTAATTGCACAGATAAGAATAAAGGATTATTTTGTCATGTACATTAGTAATTTAAATCCAAGTAAACTTCTTCAGAGAAGCAAATTCTGGCAGGAAATTTTTCTTCAGTTTTATAAATATCTTTCTTTGGTTTTGGGTTCAACTACTTCTTTTCATTTAATGCTCCAATGTTAAAGGAAAAAAGTAGAAATTTATGGGGAAAAATTCAGTAATGGTATGATCCTCTATCACCTAATTGATCAATTGTGAATTTTAGGAACACAAATTAAAGAATATGTTTTGGATCCAAAGGCTCTATTTCCAGCATTATGACAGACTGGATATTTCAGCAACTGTTCCTCCAGCTACAGAGCCTCTAAAATGACAGATAAAAAGTGAACAATCTTGTCTTATTTAAAGCAAAGCTCATCTGGTGATTCACTAAGAATCAGATGCTATGAGACAGCGCAAGTAATCCCCTAAAGTGTAATAGCATTACAAATCCTGACTGCCACAACAAGCCTCTCATTTAAGGGTCTCTGTGCTGAGGACACAAGTCTAAGGTTTCAGCCTGAGAAATGGAAGTGTAGTTTGAAACTCTAGGATAAAGCCAAGATTCTCAATCAATTACAACCGCCATGGTAAGTTGCTTGTCAGAAAGTGCTTCATCTCTGAGGATAGGTCACAATTTCTTTACAATGGCCCCAAATTTGTAAATACAAGAGGTACCCAGTGGAAGCAAACACAAATCTTCACTGGAAGAAATCATTCAAAACACTGACTTCAAAGAACTTCCACATATCAAGCTACAAAGAACATGGGAGCATGAACTATGACCTCTCTCCCTCTCTCTCTCAGACACCACCACCACAATCATCACATGCACAAGAAATTATTAGAGAAGCAACAAATTTTTAAAAATAAAAACATTTAAATGCAATAAATAAAAGCATCAAATACCCAAAAATAAATCTGAGAGAAAATGTATGAAACTTCTACGCTGAAAATGACAAAACGTTGCTGAGAGAAATTTTAAAAAGACACAAATAAATGGAAACATACATCCACTTTCATGGATTAGAAGACTCAGAATTACTAAGATTTCTACTGCCCCAAATTGGCGTATAAATTCAATTCAATCGCAGTCAAAAAACAAGCAGACATTTTTGGAAATTGAGAAGCTAGTTCTAAAATTTGGGAAATTCAAAGGACCCAGGGTAGCCAAGACATTCTTGGAGATAAACAAAGTTGGAAGACTTACATTACCACATTTTGAGGCTTAGAGTGGTGGAAATAAACAAAGACACTCGTAACCCTATGCTAACAGAAAAAACAAACTCTGTATTTAAAGAGGTTTATTCTGAGCCAAACATAAGTGATAATTGGCCCAGGAAGCCACACCCAAAAAGTCTTGGGTAACTGGCGACTGGGTTACAGTTTGGTTTTATACATTTTAGGAAAACAGGAATTACAGGTAAAATCATAAATCAGTACATGGTAGGTATACATTGGTTTGGCCAGAAAAGGCAGGAGGACATCTTGAAGCAGGGGGCTTACAGATGATAGTTGGGTTCAGAGAGTCTTTGAATTGTAATTGGTTAAAGAAATAAAGCTTTGTCTAAAGGCTTGGAATGTTTTAAGTTAACATAAGGAAGTCTGTTAATCAGACAAGTTGATGACGTGCAGGTGACTAAACTTTTGTATGGCCTCAGGTCCTGTTAAAAATTTAGTATCTTATTGTCACAAAGAGTCTGTTTTGTCAGTCTTATGATCTGTTTTAGTAATGCTGGTCAATTGTTGTAGCTAAACTCCAAAAGGGAGTGGGTATAACAAAGTGTGTCCAACCTCCCTTCATGGCCAGGAACTCAGTTTTAAGGCTTTTCTGGTGTGAGCTAAAGTAAAACCCTAAGGAATCCCCCCAACTCCTCTCCCCTGCTGACTGAATGAATCTCCTCTCAGCCAAGGGGACCCCAGAGAAACCTTAAAACTCAGTTCCCAGCCAAGACAGAATGGGAAGTTGGACACACATCATTTTACCCCCTCCCTTGTTAAGGGCTGTCAAGCTTTTTTTCTAAGAGCCAGATCAGCATTCTTTCCCGATAAAAGACCACCAACCATGAAGTGGTTTTAAACAGTCTATGGCTATAGTCCCCAACCCCCGGACTGTGGACCGGTACCTGTCTGTGGCCTGTTAGGAACCAGGCCACACAGCAGGAGGTGAGCAGTGGGCCAGGGAGCGGAGCCTCATCTGTATTTATAGCCGCTCCCCATCACTCACATCACTGCCTGAGCTCCGCCTCCTATCAGATCAGCATTCTTCATTATCATGAGTTGTATAATTATTCCATTGTTTATTACAATGTAATAATAATAGAAATAAAGTGCATAATAAATGTAATGTTCTTGAATCATCACAAAACCATCCCCCACATATTCCATGGAAAAATTGTCTTCCACGAAACCCGTCTCTGGTGCCAAAAAGTTTGGGGACACTGGTCTACGAAGCGTGTGCAGAGAGGGTTTTTCGTGTCCTTGTTTCACTTTTTTAACATAAAGGATGATCATTTCTGAGCATGGACCCCATCAAAGGGCAGAAAGCTCCATTGCACAGGTGCATGTTTCTCTTTTCATAAATATTCATGACTCCTCCTATGGCTTGTTAAACACAATATTTGGCCACCTCGCTCAGTATAAACTCCTGTTCCCATTGTCCCTGTCTCGAAGCACATGTTCCTGGTCTGTGGTCAGGGGTCCTGCTTTCCAGCCTGCTGGAATGACCACCCACAGGTTGCAACCTTTTATGAGAAATAAAGCTTTCCTTTCCAAATTATGAACCTCGTTATTTCTTCAGTTAACATTGGGGTCTCCTTGGCCAAGAGGGGGGTCCATTCAGCTGGGAAGGGGTTTAGGATTTTATTTTTACTTTATACCTAAATGAGAAAGGAGACTGTTTCTTCAGAGCTTGCTATGGAAAGGGAGTCAGCCACCATGGCTTGCATCTGGCTGAGACTCACAGAGAGGCAGGGGGGTGGTGAAGCTTTACAGTAAAAATACATAAAAAGGAAGCCTTCATGTATGAAAATGGGAAGTTATTGGTGTGAGGAAGCTGGAGTCAGGCTAAGTAAAAGTAGCACATCTTAGGTAGTTGGTTTGCGAAACGTGTTTGGTTTTCCATGGTTGGTTCTGAGTTGCAAGAAGGAACAAAAATTAGAGTAGCTGGTAGGCGATGACCCAATCCAAACCATTCTGGGTCAGTTGCTGCAGAGATTGTGGTTTGGCATCTGGGCTGGTCAGAATTCTATTTTCGTATATGATCCTGTTGACCCAAATGAGTGGTGGAGGCAAAAATCCCAACTGATGGAGGTTTATTAAGCCAAAGTTGAGGATGCACCCAGGAAAAACATGAAATGTAAAAAGAAAATAAAAATCTCAGGGCCACGCTCCCAACTTCTTATGCAAAGGGAAGGTAAAGGCCTCAGGCACCTGTGAAGAACTGGCCCCACGGATCATTCATTAAGGAAATTCCTTGCTGGCCTCCCATAAGCAAGGACATGCAAATTGTAACCTAAAGGCTAAGTCTAGCACCTAAAACTGAAGTCCATTCGATTCCACATTAATAATGACTTAAGTTTACCTTTACAGGTGCAGACCTGGAGACAGGACAAGATCAGATGCTCTTCCACCTACCCAGGGACATCTACATAATTGATGCTTCCTTCACTCCCTTTTTCTCTTCCAACATTCCCCTTATCTTATGTAAAATGTCGATTTCCTGGACCCCACAAGAATGTAACCATTTTGCCTCACCCCTGGGTGCCCCATGCTTTTTTCTTTCTCTCCATATGCCTTTCAGTGCTGAAGCTTCCAAATTCCCCTTCGGAAAATCACCCACAGATCTGTCCACAGTTTGTGTCTTTCTCCTGGGTGCATCCTCCACTTTGGCTTACGAACCTTCATCGATGGAGATTTTTGCCTCAGTCACTTATTCCAATCCAATTCCGTCCATTGACAATCTGGACGTTCTGCATTTCCTATTCATTCTCTCAATGTGACGCTACAGTAAAAGACAGTGGCCGTGGCTCACACAAAGATAAACAGAACAAAATGAAGAGTCAACAAAGCGATTCACACGTGATTTAGGGCAAAAGTGTCACTGTGATTCAAATAGGGGAAAGATGGTCTTTTCAAGAAATCAAGCTGGAGCAGTTAAATATTCTTAGGGGAAAAAAGTAAACTTTGGTTTACTTTAGACTTTAATAAGCTAAATGTGCATATTAAAAGAATAAAAGCAGACTGTACAACTTCCAACTGTATAAAGGGAAAAATGAAATGAGAAAAAAATATCAAATCTAGGCTCCTGCACAAGATTTTTCAGGGTTGCATTTTTTTTTCCCTGTCCATCAGTGAATGTAAAATTCGTGGAAAAAAAGAACTAAAACTCTACAACATCCAGGTTAATGAATGAAATTTAATTATTAGGAGCACAAAATAACAATAGCAATTGTAATAAAATACAAATGCCTGGATTTTTAGAGACAGGCAATAAACAGGAGTTAAATTCACGAATAGAGCCCCAGCTTGCAGACTGTCGACTGTTCTGTCCTTCGAATGACAACCTCAAAGTGAGTTTGTTTTTAACCCAATTTACTCTATTTAAGCAACAAATTGCCAGAGAGCATTGGGTCTTAAAGACTCAGCTGCAGTACTTTAAGGGTTGAAAATATTTGAATAAATAAAATGACATGAGTTAATGTGATAATTACTGTGATATGTTTCCCACTATTGTTGCCTCAAAGCCTTTAAACAAAGCTTTATTTCTTTAACCAATTACAAATCAAAGAATCTTTGAACACACCTCTAACCTGTAAGCGCCCTCTCCCCATACCCCTACTCCTCCATACCTTCCGTGTATTGATTTACGATTTTACCTGCAATTCCTGTCTCCCTAAAACGTATGAAATCAAATCGTAATCCAACCGCCTCGGGACCACTTACTCAAGGCTTCCTGGGTCCGGCTCCCTGAGCTACAGTCACACATATTGGCTCAGAATGAACCTCTATAACTTATTTTAGAGTCTGGGTGTTTCCCATGAACACATGGCATGCCTCCAGCTGAGTAAGCTCACATCCCAGCCAGGCCCTGCTTTCCACTGGAACCATAGCTGGCTTCACATATGGAAAGAAGGCACGGGGCATGCTGAGAAATTGACGAGGAAAGGACCCTCCCCTCCCCTTTTCAGGGTTACTTTCCTGCGTCAGCTGACCACGTAGCCTAAAAAATAGTGACGTTGAGGGAAGGGGCAGCTTGTAATGCCTTCCCCAGTCAGTCCTCCTTACTCATCAGTAACTAACGGTAGAGTGTCAGTAGAATGTACACATAGAAAGAAGTAAAATAAACACAGTTGATTTAGTTTTTGCACTGTTTCCCACCATTCTTGTAAGAACGAAATCCATATGCATGTACACACTGAGAAACATAAATAGGGTAATTTCATGGATTCTGTATACAAGTTAAATGCTTTTATACTTGCATTTAAAGCCGGCATTGCAGCACATAAAGACAAATGGTAATACTCATGCTAATAATTTAAAATTTTGATTTTCCTTTACTTAGAACATTAAATAGCAAATACAAAACACCACGACAAGCTAAGTGAGAGACTGCAGGAGAGAAGAAAAAGCTTTTATATTTTGTTCTTTTGTGGCACTTTTTGCTGCTTTTTGAACAAGAAGCACTATGTTTTCGTTCTGTACTGGGCCGCACAAATTATGTAGTCAACCTCGTCTGGCTATGTAGCCTTTTACATCTTCCATCCAAGTTTCTAGAAGAATCTAGATTATTATAAACAAAATTCTTCCAGTCCACTTATGGGCAGCTTTTATTCACTTTGATACTCAAAAAAAAAAAAAAAAAAAAAACACCTTAAAAGCAAACATCGTGCAGTTACGTTTACCTTTTGGAACATTTTGGAATGAATCACTTTAACATGAAAAGATAAGCTGACAAGGTTGTGCTGAGCAAGCCAATCTTGTAGGAAAGCATGTATTTGTTAGAACATAAATTGTCTGTATCCCTCTTCCCTGTTACATAACTATTTAATAGCACAGGTACCTGATCGAGGCCTTGGCATTTGCTCCCAGTTTGCTTGGGCTTGCTGTAAGTCAGCAGTTCCCAAGTGTGGTTGCACATTAAAATCACCTGGATAGCATTAAAGAGGAAAAAGACCCCAGTCCCCAACTTCCCCTCAGACAAGGCAGCCCAGACCCTATGGGAGGAGTCCAAAGCATAACCAAGGTCACAATCGGTGCCTAACTCTATGACAGCACTTCTCAACTGTGCCTGAGCAAAGGGAAACCATGAGGGTCTGGATGAACTGCACACTCCTGGGCCCCTCCCCGACCAGATCAATGAGTCCTGGTGGTGTGGTTTCTGTACATTTCACAAGCATCCCTGGTTATTCTTGTGCTCGGGAGCATTTAGAAAGCAGTGCTTTAAGATGAGTTGAGAGAGAAGGAAGAAAAGTGACCAGTAATAAAGCTGCCAATGATAAAAGGCGCTAAGCATCAAGCCATTCTCTAGTCTTGCCTCTCTAAACATAACAATGCACCTGCACTACTTAGCTATGTCTGTGTAACAAATTGCCGTGAACTTCATGGCTTAAACAAGCACACATTTATTATCTCATGGTTTCTACTCAGGAATCTGGGTATGGCTTGGCTCGAGTTTTTGCTCCAGGACTTCACAAGACTATAATCAAGTCATCAGCCAGGGCTGTGGTCTCATCTGAGGTTCGGCCAGGGAAGGATCCACTTCCAAGAGTACACGGTTGTTGGCAGAATTCAATCCCTTGTGAACTGTTAGACTGGGGGCCTCAGTGTCTTGCTGGCTGTTGGCTGAAGACAGCCTCAGTCCCTTGCCATGTGGGTCTCACAATGTGACAGCTGACTTCCTTCTGCAAAGCCAGCCAGGGAGAGAGGCCCTCAGCAAGACAGAAGTTTCAGTCCTATGCAACATCATCACAGGGTGGCGTCACATCTTCTCTGCTGTACTCAAGTCTCAGGTCCTGCCCACGTTCAAGAGAAGGGAATTAGAGTCTTTCTGCCACATCTCATATATAGCAGAGAAGAGTGTGCATGAAGTCTAGAGCCAGAACACCTGGGTTCATGAGCCTGGCATCTCAGCTTACCAACATTTATCCCTAACAGGCTTCTTAGCTTCCCTGAGCCTCAGTTTTCAGATCCATACAATAGGGTTAGAATATTAATAGGATATGCCTATTTATAGTGTTGCTGCAGTAGTCTTTTGAATGATTGCATGCAATGAGTGTGGCAAACTGGCCAGCACGTAGTACTAGTTCCTTAACTACAAACCAGCATTGTAATTATTATCCTCTGACGCTTGGTTGTGACATATTCTCTTTCATCCAGTATTGGTGAACAAGAATACATGTTTTGTATACTGGGTCTGTTGGACATCGGTAGAGCAAGGGGCAGCCTCTCTGACCCTCTTGAATGTGCTCCTGAATACTTGGTGTGTAGAACAGCACTGTGCTTCTATCCCATCTTTTCCCTTGGCACTCAGAATGGGTTCATTCTCACCTCCAGTGGGCATGGATTGTGGAAGGCACTGTTCCACCATGAGCAGACAACCCTGCCCCCAAAGCTCTGTGACATACTCACAAACTGTGGTATGAGGAGTAATGCATTAAGTTGTTTAAGAGAGTCACAAGCAAAATGCTGTGGCAGTTCGTAGCAAAGAGAGTCACTTCAGGCTTTAGAGATAAAAGAAAATTGCACATAGAGGGCATCTAAGGAAACAGTGGTAAATAAAATATATTGCTATTAGAAAGTATGTTAAAAAGCCAAGTTACTCAAATATCGATGGGTGAGTGTATTGTTTTGCTCAAAGGAGTAAAATCCTGCTTGTTCTGCAAAATGACATTGGGTTCTTCCATGGTATTGCTCAGAGCTGGGACTTAATAGCTACTTGAGTCATTCCACAGAGGTGGGAAGGACCCCTGACCCCATTCACACACACACACACATCCAAAATTTGCTTTAGAGGTCAAGACTGATGCCATCACATGCATAAGGAATGTGTGAAAAGGTTCAGTACACAGTGAGGCTTTCTGGGGAGAGCACGGCAGGCTCCCAAGCAGGTGGAAAATGGCTTGAGAGAGCAGGGAAAGGTGAGGGCATGAGGCTGGGGGGGTGCTTCCCAAACCAGGCCGGGCCCTGCATAGTTTCAGCCTCTCCCTGTAGGCAAAGGAGGCATCTTTTCCATCTTGCCGGAATGTAGGATGTAAGGAGAGCTGTGCGTGTGAATGCTGTCAGCATTCAACCATTCCGCATAGATTATGACTGTTGACTGCCAACTTTTCCTTATGCATCTTAACCAACTGGATCGCAAGGATTCATGTGTCTGCCCAGGGTCACATGCCAATGCAAGAACGCCGGAAACAAGCAAGGACCCAGGCTTCTCTTCACTTTCTCTTGCTCTGGGTTAAGCAGAAAAAGAGAGTAACAAAGGATATTCCTCTTCATGGTACCTCTTGAGATGCATTTTCAAGGAGGGAAGACTATTGACTCTCCCCACCATAGGGGAGAAGAGGATGGGTGAGAAGACGTGGAATCCAAGGATAAGGGTTCAGCCAGTTACAAGGTATATGTCGTCATTCCCTATGTTTGTGGTAAAGCCCTCAAATTAAACTCAAAAGATTTCATGCAAAGATTCTTTTTAAAAATGACAGTCTTATGCCAGGGTTATGAATTGCACATCTCCAGAGGAGACAGCTCAAGGCTTGGTATTATCACAGTACTTTCATTAAATAAACAATAATCAGTACCATTCCCCCCCTCTTCAGAGGGCGGGCTTTCTTAGCAGACTCCGGAGGATAACAGAAGTTTTCAGAGTTAAGGGCCCTTCACTGGTCCTCCTAGAAGTAAACAGAGGTCAAAGACAACAGCCAAGGACTTCACTATCTGGAGTGCCTCCTACCACCAGTTAGCAATGCCTTTTAATGTGGGGATGAGAGAACGTCAATTCTCATTCTCCAAAATCCATTCATCGTTTCTCAGGAGCTGAATCCAATTAGCCAACATAAGTGTCAGAGGCATCACAAAACAGATATTCTCTCTTGTAATTAAATCTCCTTTAAGCATTTTTAAATGACCCTTTGAGGTTGCCTCAAAAAACAGAAAAAAGAAAAAGCAAGAAATGCTTCCACTGCCTGAGAAGTTGTTTTGTTTTATTATTTTTTGTCCCAGCAGACATGCACTTAGGAAGTTCTACAGGCATCTACGCTGTGCTGGGCACTAGATTAGGAAATAGGAAATACAGCAGTGAATAGCCACAAATGTCGGTGGGAAAATTCAGGGTGCTGGGAGGCGCATTACGGGAATGGGCATTGTGCTGACCTGAGCAGAAGCATACTCACACCAAATCAGGGGTGACGTTCAACTCATCATTCCACACGTAGTCCAAGAGACTTTCTTTTTCAAGTTCCTCATCGATTTCTTATGCAGTCTACAGCTGATGACCGCTTGGGTTGTTTTCTATTTGAGGTGATTATAAACAGTTCTGCCAGAAAACATTGTTCTCCATGCTGATGGTGAACGAACGTGTAGATTTCCAAGAGTGGAATTGCTGGCCCATAGGATACGCACACATTCTGCTTTAGTACATGCTGCCAAACCGCTTTCCAAACTGACCAATTTATACTCCCAACTGTTCTGTATGACATTTCCATTCATCCCACATCCTCACCGAGATTCGATGTTGTCTGTCTTGGCAAATCCTGGAGGTTTTGTCTTGATATCACCCTGTGGCTTCAATTTGCATCTCCCCAATGACTAATAAGTTTGCCAAGCTTGTAATATGTTTACTGGTTATATAGATAGAGTCTCTCTTTTTTTTTTTTGGAGACAGAATCTCGTTCTGTCACCCCAGTAGAGTGCAGTGGCATCATTATAGCTCACTGCAACTCAAACTCCTGGGCTCAAGCGATCCTCCTGCCTCAGCCTCCTGAGTAGCTGGGACTACAGGCACGCGCCACCATGTCCAGCTAATTTTTCTATTTTTAGTAGAGAATGGGTCTTGCTCGTGCTCAGGCTGGTCTCGAACTCCTGAGCTTAAGCAATCCTCCCACCTCAGCCTCCCAGAATGCTGGGATTACAGGTGTGAGCCACCACACCCAGCTGATAGAGTCTCTTTTTTTTTTTTTTTTATTTCAGCATATTATGGGGGTACAGATGTTTAGGTTACATATGTTGCCCTTGCCCCCCCCCAAGTCCGAGTTTCAAATGTGTCCATCCTTCGGGTGGTGCGCATTGCACTCTTTGTGTATGCATATACCCATCCCCTCCTCCCCCCTCCCTCCTCCCCCCTGCCCTCTTTTTAAAGTGCCTATTCGAGCCCATCTTTCTATTGGGTTTTCCACATTTTTGATTTTGATTTATAGGAGTTCTTTATATATTCAGTACGTACATCTTTTATCAGATGTATGTTGCAATTACTTTCTCCAACTCTAAACTGGCCTTATCACCTCTTTAATGGTGTGTATTGATGAATAGAAGTTATACACATTTATATTTTTGATTGTGGTGTAATTTGTATTTCTCTGACAACTCTGTCTTCCACCCCGACCACTGAAAAGCACACATTTAAGCCATGGTCTTTATCAAATGCATCCATTGTGGTTTTCAACAAACTGCACCATGTGTACTTGTTCATGCATTGAGATCCTCACACCTAGAACATGAATTCCACCACAGCATGGCTGTCTTCATCATAGTCGGACCTCAACAGCTCTCAGTAGCTATTTTTATAAATGTTACGATTTAAGCAATACCCAATAAGTTTACTGTAAAAAAAAAAATCAGCAGACAATTTACAATACTTAAAGTCATAGGATAACTTCCTATCAAGTGAGTATGCTCAGGGCACTAGAGGTAGGGCTTGTTCAATAGGTGACTCCCACCTCTACCTGGATTCTACCTGAATTAACCACCAGATGTATTAATCGAGCTGCAGTCGACCTGCTTTAATTCACACATCAATTTGGGTTTCAGTCTAGGAAAGTATATTTAGGAATATGTTATCTCTTGAAAAGCCAGATCAAGGCTGCATTTTTGCTTAATCTTTTACAATCAAGGCGCTTGAAAAACTAGTTAGTAGGTAAGTTGCCTCATTAGCATGATAGTGAACAGAAAAAAAATGAAAATTAAGTGTGGAGAAAAACGCGCTGATATCATCTTGTGTAGGCTGAAAGCAGGGACAGAGAATGCTGTTGCTAACAGCAAGGATTGGGCGGGAGAGTGTCATAAAGTGTCTTATGATGACAGGATAACCCAGATCAGGGGAATGGAGGGCTGGTTATTAACATGCCCACAGATTCCCGGGAGCAGCTGTCAAAGGGAAGCGATCAGTCAGGGATTAAGGAGTCTGCAAACTGAGAGAGGAGGGATGGCTAGATTCAGAAGATAATGGACAGGAGGTATGGAGTAAGAGACTTCGGGAATCAGAGGGGTTTACATGATAAAAGAGAGGCAGTTTTATATATGTAATGTTTAATACTCCCTGGCTTCTGACGCTGGCCCGCCCTGCCTGCATTAGCATTCACAGAGAAAAGAGTTTGGAACCAAAAATGCCAAGGTGCAGGCTAAAGTCAATGTGGCTCCCAGGAATATTGTCAATATCGCATTGGTAGAATATTTCCCATCAATGGAACAGACCACAGGCATTTACAGATATTTAAAAGGCTTCAAACAGATGAAGATTATGAAATATTACATAGCCTGTGGTAGAGCTGAGAGATTTATCTTACCTAAATCATCTTGGAAACCTTTCATGATGTTGCCAGATAAAGAGGAATATAGTTCCTCATCTTGGTTGGATCTCTGAATGGACAGAGGTAGTCGTTGGGTGTGTGCACAGATCGACTGGGCATCTTATCTGCATGCGGGTTCTGATTCAAGAGGTCTGCAGTGGGAGGATCTGAGGCTCTGCATGCCCAACAAGCTCCCAGGTGATGTCTAGGCTGCTGCTCTATACCCAAAACCGTGTACCCCTATATTAGTGTTCTAGTGCTACTATATCAAATTTCCACAGCTTTAGCATGTTCAAACATGCTATGTATTCATTCTCCATTCTGTAGGCCAGAAATCCAGGTTGCTCTGTGAAGTTCCCTGCTCAGTGTCTCACAATGGGGAAATCAAAGTGTCAACCAGACTGGGACCTTATCTGTAGGCTTTGGGAAGATTCATCCCAGGGCTCATTCAGGTTGTTGGCACAATCTGGTTCTGTAAGACTGAAGTCCGTTGTCATCCTGGCTGTTGGCGGAAGCTGCCCTCAGCTCCCAGAGGCATCTCCACGGCCTTGCACAAAGCCACCTACATCTCAGAACCAGCATTTCTCTCTCTTCTTCTTCTGTGGCATCTACTAAGCTGACTCTTCTGCCTTCCTCTTAGACTGTAAAGGGATCAAGTGATTATGTTAGGCCTATTCAGATAAGCCAGGATAATCTCTTCATTTGAGAGCCCAAGACTTTAATCACATCTGCAAAGTGCCTTTGGCTGTGGAATGTAACAACTTCACAGGTCCAGGGGATTAGGGCCTGGGAATCTCTGGACAACAACTATTCTGCCCACCATGTCACCTGGTGGTGTCATTTTGTGATCACCAGTGGTCCACATTCTCATCTCATCAAGACCAGGTATGTGCTAGGTCTCTTCATTTATCTTTGAGGGACAGCTACACCCAAACACATGCTCCTCCCAATCCTCCACATGCAGTGCCCTTTCATAGTGTATTAATTTGCTGTTATAAGAAAGGACCACAGATTTAATCCCCGCAGGGGGTGGGGATTAAACAACAGACATTTATTCACATCCTGGAGGCTGGAAGTCCCAGATCAAGGTGTCTCAGGGCTGGTTCCTCCTGAGTTCTCTCTCCTTGGTGTGTAGATGCCATCTTCTCCCTGTGTCCTCCCGTGGTCGTCCCTCTGTGCATGTCTGTGTCCTCATCTCCTCTGCTTATAAGGACACCAGCCCTGTTGGATCAGGGCCCACCCTAGTGACCTCATTTTATCTTCAAATACAGCCTCATTCTGAGGTGCTGAAGTTTAGGGCTTTGACACAAAAATTTGGGGAGACGCTGTACATGCCCATAACACACAGGAAGGGCATGCCCCTGGTCCAGTCTGTTCCACTCATTTTTGGCTGCCTTTGACCAATCCTAGGCACCCATGAAACTGCCTCCGAAGGCGAAGGCGAGCTTCCACTCTCACCAAGGAGAGAAGCCTTGTCGGGCTCCATCCCCGCTCCAGGTGTGTGTACTGTCTGCTCTTGCAAATCGGCCCTCCTGTTGTTGGGGACACAGGGAGGCACTTAAAGAAAAAGCTGGTCCCAGCAATAAATGCAAGTAAAGTAAAGCTTGGTTCTTCATAATAGGTTTGCAAAAGACTCGAAATGGCTTCTATTATACAGCAGTGCACTTTTCTCCAGAAGTGGGGCAATTTGTACTTGAGTTATTCTCTGATGTCAGATTACAGGATACGAAAAGCAATTAGTTTGAAAGGGTTTAGGAGAAGGCTACGCAACAAAGGTAGGTATAAAAGGGGAGTATAAAAGGGGAGGAATTCACTCTCCGGTATTCAAACGCAAAGTCCAACAGCAACAATCAATATGTTGTGTTTTTTGTCAACAGTGGTTGAATTTGCATAATTATACATGTGGATTTTAGGCTAATTTTGTTCTGTCCTTCCTATTAAAGAGGCTACTGACCCACCACCGAGCAAGGCAAGGAAGGTGAGCCCTTTCCTTCTGAGAGGAATCAGATGGCCATTACTCCATGCAAACACACACCCTTTTAGTGAGGCCTGCTGTGTGCTTAAAGACAGATTCCAGGGTTAGTAAGAATCCCAAGCAGTGCTCACAAGTCAACTTGCAAGACAGCTCTAGCGAGCTATTCAAACCAGCCACAACTTAAGTGACTTGAGATTCCAAACATGTTCATGGCCATCAAAATACACTAGACCTCCAAATCTAGGGTCTCAAATTCATGTTATATTTTATGTTTATTGAGGTTAAATTCCAACTGCTTAACGAGATTAATGTACATCTGGAGAGAAAAAAACGCAGTAGGTCTTAAGAATTTTGTTAACTTCGCTGTTTTGCAGAATCATGCTAGACCTTTATCAGATACTCAAGGAAATTACTTCTACAGAAAGTAGCAGCGTTCTCCTTTATAGAAACCAAGAAGGAGGAAGGAGTGGGAAACGTTTAGAGAGCTGAGGGGTAGGACTTTGAAAAGAGAACTTGTCTCATTAAGCAGACCAACGAAGAAATACGTTCATTTGAAAGGTACTGGTGTTTTGAGTAAACTAAGCAAGACAGAGGAGGAGGTAGGCGATTGGAGTCAAGTTTGCCTGGAAATGAGTTAGAGTTCTGTGCTGTGCCCATATTGGCTCAATCAAGTGCTTAATGATAACTTCTCAGCACAAGCAGACCATGTGGATGTAACACAAGATGGCTTCAGGGCACTAACGCTAAGGTTATCAGGCATCGGTGCCCCAGGCAGCAACCACCCACACAGCCAGGGAGTGCCAAAGCAGCGCTCTCCCAAACATGCACTTCCCTCTAGGTCACAGCCCTAGTGCCCAAGTCTCTCTCTAGTCTTCCTCTCATTCCTCATCTTCCAGTTCATCTCTCTACCTTCAGAGTTACACAGAGCAGGACCTAAGCCACCAGAGAGATTCCTTTAAGTAAAATCAAGGAAGACACCTTTTACAATGACCTCACTGTTCCCTCCTGCCCCAGAAGTCCACTTTTCAGCCTGCTTGAAGAAGGGACGTGGAGTATCCCTCTCCAGAGAGCCACGTGGGGCCAGAGCACCTTGTTAAAACCCGAGGACTCTGACGACTGGCAAAGTCCATGGGGAGAAGCCTTGGTGGCCTGGGATCAGCAGAGTATTTGTTCAGCGTAGCAATTTCTAATCTCACCCTGTCACCATCCTCGTAGAGACAAGACCTCAAGGGGACTTTGGAATGGAGAAAATGGAAGATTCCAGGGCATGAACACATGGCCTTTGGGGGCCCCTGGGCTATTTAGGAATAGTCCTTAAGACACCAACACTGGGGTGCAAAGTGAAAGGGGATGAAAGAAAAGACAAGTTCTGCCCATGTCATAACGTGACTTTCTTTAAGGTCCCATAAAACTTGTGTCTAGGTGGTGGAATTATTTCATGAACAAAAAAATTTAACTCATGTAAAAAAAAGTTTTTTTCTAAATGTGACGTGAATAGCTCAAGCATTTCCAACCATTATTTCTGTTCCAAGACACAAATAATTTTCTTTGTGCAAAATCAGATTTCTTGAAAATGGTAAGCCAGACTGAACAATTCTAATTCATCTCATGCCCCTTTTTACTTCTTCTGTTCGTTTTTAATGATCATTATTTTAATTTCAAGTTAGATGGGGACAAGACGGGGGCTGCAAAACAAATGGTGTCACTAGGCTTTATTACCACAAAACAGGGGCTTGAGTAAAAGCTGACTGTGAAATGTACAGCTTGCTGAAAAAGAGTAGCTAGAAATAGGAGCAAAGCTCGTGCTGTTCATTTCTTGATGTTTTGTGCAAAAAGGTTTTATCTTACCCAAAACTGTGCAGGTTGGGCTTATTTCTATTGTGTTTGTTGTCAGATTTGGCCGACTAGGTTTCTTAAAATTGAAAAGAGGATTAGATTGCATTTATAATTGTACCTATAAATATAGTGGTTGAAAAGTTTTCTTCTCCTCTTGCGGATTTTTTTTTTTTTTTTAAACCCTTGTAGTATATGTTCTGCATAAATTCACATTCTCTTCTATTTTCTACTGAGATCAACTATTCCCTCTTTCTGTCAAGTCTGTCTTTTAATTTCTCCCTGTGGCCATGATTCAAATTTTACCTGAGTCATCACCGTGTACACTGTAAGTGGCAGCTGACTGTGTTTAATATTATTGGAATTTAACGCGTCAAAATAGCTTCACTCCAAAGAGATGACATTTCCGTATATTGACTTTGGATTGTCAGTTCTGAGTGCCATTTATTATTAATTGCTAGTGATATTAGGAGTGTTTATTAATGCTCAAGATGTTTCTGCAGTTCCCTCTTGCTCAGATAAAGCCGGGGACTCTGCCTTCCTCCAAAGACCTTCACTCCACCCTAGCAAGGGCTCTGACTTAGCAAAATCTATCATAAGCATACAGTGAGCAGGGAAAGGGTTAGACTACTGCAGAACTCACAATTTCAGGAGTTTTGATAACCTCCCAGGAAAAGCTGTTTCCAAATAGGATTTCTAGTGGGTGGGAATCTCTGGGACCAGAGTTTTGGGAACGGCCATCTACACCCTCTAAATCTTAATTCGGTAAATGTCAACTCTAATCTTACCATCAACAGCAAACATTATTGAGTATTGCTGCCCTCATCATTTTTCCCCCTAGGCTTTTTTAGGTTAATTATAGACTCTAGCCACTTAAAACTCTTATTGACTTAAAACAACAAAGGTTTATTTCTTGCTTAAGTCCACATCCAGTGTGCCTAGCAGGGAGACCTTGCCCGTCCCTGTTGCTCACAGACCTGGCTGATGGAGGCGCCCACCATCTTATGAGGCCACCATGTGAACACAAGGTGACAGGCTTTGTGGAAGCCTGGGAAGAGATGACTGGAGAGTTGAGCCAACGCAATTAAACATTTTGGCCCAGAAGCAGTAACACATCACTTCTATTCATGCATCATTATGAACAGTGAAGTAGTCACCTGAACCCATCCCCTTCCAAAGGCTCGGGGTAATCATACTCCTCCAAGTACAGAAGTAGAGGGGACCCAGGTATAGAAGGGGACCACAAAGGACCTGGAGCCTTTTGCAAGCCTAAAGCACAGTACTCAGCAAAACACAAGAGCCCTGAGTCCCCTACTTCATTTTTTGTAAAGAACACTCATTTATTTCTTAGAATTAATTCAGCTGACTCATGGAGCTATATTGTGTTGAACACAATACAAAATCATCATGGCTGAATATGGGCAATTTCATATGTTTCAGCATAATAATATTGATGGAAGGGTGTGAATGTGTCTAAAATCCACTTCACTAAATAAATGACTCTGATCACGCTCTGTTGTCACAACAGCAACTTAGTAAGACTCCAGCAGAAACTTGAGAAGAATCATTCCTGTCCTCAGACTCCTGCTCCCAGCACAGTGGACTTATTTGTGTTTAAGAAAAGCCTATTATGTGGCCCCAGGAAAGTGAGAAAGGAAGAAAACCTAGAAGCATGTGGCCATGTGATTTTCTTATCATCTCCCTCCTTAATTTTCAATTCATCTCCTCTCCCTCTGCATTGTTTCACCTCTTGGAGAGCACACACTCTGCTTTGTTTCACATGGAAAACTCCATCTCAGCAGGACGATTTTCCTGCCCCATTGCATGGAGCCTGGCTATTGTGGCAGCTGAGCCAACTATTCTCACAGGATACGGGTTTGGACAAGATCTTTCCAGGAGAAAATTGAGTCCAATTAGACACAGATTACAGGATCCATTTCCAAAGACTAAATCGTGTCTTGTCCGTCTAGTTCAATGTCATAAAATCCTCTTTCAAAAGTACAGCACCGAACATTTCCAAAATTTTTCGAATTATAATAGCAATTATGTGGTTTTTTTTTTAACGCTATCTAATCTTAGCATGTTACTGAAACAGAAAAAAAAAGGAATTTTTAAAAAAGCCATCAAAGGATGTTAGGCAAAGTTTGGTGTTACTATACCCTAAATGTTAGCATTTTGAGATGAAAATGTTGGCATTTGAATGCAGTCATTTTGGATTGATCATGAAATGAAGCCCAGACAATGCAAATTAGATCATCCTGTTACTGCCGCAGGTATTTATAATCCTTTAGTCTGAAAAACCAGCATCTTTGGTTGTGGCTTTGGATGCTGAATGTCCAAGGTGCTCTCGTGTAGTAAGGGCACAGGGCTGTGGATACCAAGTAGATGTCTTTGGAGATATTAAAGAGAAACAACAACAATAAAAAATTATGTGGAAGGGAACAGAAAACTACTGCATTTATTTGAGGTGTCCATATTTAGGAATGATAACAGACAGATGGAAATGTAGATAGCAGTCTGCTTCCTCTTGCAGCCTCTGCCTTCCCGAGCTTGAAGACTCATGGTCATACTTTGTAGATGCGTAAATTTAAATGTTTACTTTATTAATATAGATCATCATTTTATTTAAGAAGTAATAACATCTGTCAAACTTCCTTAGGCAGCGTTCCTATCTACAAGGAAGGGAAGGAAAAGAAAATATCTACTCAAAAGATTTAATGTGAGGAACTCATAAACTTGGCATATTTTTCACTGCATTTTAGGCAATGGCTGAGTCAACATTGCATTTGGTTGATGAGACCAACGCCCTCTAATCACTCAGTCTAGTGAACATTCCTAAAATCACGTGTATTCTTGCCTTGTGGTTTCTAGCATTTCTTATTTTGCAAAAGTAGAGACCATGCATGTGCTCGACCAAGAAGAAAAATACTTATAACAAACATTTTTCAGTGTTTGCCTCCTTGGAATACTATTATTTCAAAGACTTTGCAACTTTTGAAATATCTCTCAACTCCCAGTCTCTTTTCAGTCAATATGATTACGTCTTTCAGTCGTGTCTGGGTTTGTTTGATTTTTTACTTAATTGCTTGCTGTTCTGAATATATGTGATCAATAATTGATGTTACTGTAAAATACCCTTTTATAAGATTTAAAATGATCTTGATGATTGAATATGCAAATCTAAAGAGATGCAATTATCTTTTCTCAGTTCTGGTCAATTTTGTTGCCCCAACAATTCAAGAAGCTCTCACTTTCCTGTTATGGCTTTTCAATGGCTGTGGTGAATTGATGGGTCACTGCCTTTGTTTGCAATGTGGTAGCTTTCAAGAGGTAAATTTCTTTCATGCCATGATTCTATATAGTCGTGGTGTGGACAAAAGTAAGTTATTCCTAACTTTCCTCTTCTTTCTTGATTGGTAAGGAAGCTAGACAACATCAATTATTCCCATAATATTTATACCCCAAATATCATATGAGTGTATTAACTATTTGACATCTAATAATTACCAACACTCAAGGGGGATGGGTTAGTTTGGTTTAAAAAATAAGGATAAAAACAGGATAGTACAGATGAAACATCTTGCAAGATTGATATATGAGACTGAATAATCCCCACTGATGGATAAACTCAATTTTGCTATAAGAGAAAAAAATATAAAAAATATGAGAATGCAAAAAAGCATGTGTCTTAGTCTATTCAGGCTTTTCTACCAAAATACCCATAGACTAGGTGGCTTTTAAACAACAGATATTTATTTCTCATAGTTCTGGAGGCTGGATGTCCAAGATCATGGCATGGCAGAGTCTGTGTCTGGTGAGGACTCAGTTTCTAGTTCATAGATGGCGCCTGCTTGCTGTGTCCTCACACGGTGGAAGGGGTGAGGGAGCTCTCTGGGGTCCCTTTTATAAGGACACTGATCCCATCCATGAGGCTCCACTCTCATGACCTCATCACCTGCCAAAGGCCCTACTTCCTAACACCATTGCCTTGGGGGTGAGTTTTTCAACATATGAATTTGGGGAGGATGCAAACAAACATTTAGACCATAGCAGCGTATGTGCCTTACGAAGGACTCTTGGAGCACTGAGGATTCACAGATTTATGTTGTTTTCCTCCTAAATTCATAATACTGCCAGGACTCCATGCTGGGTAAACCAATAAAAGTCATTCCTTGTACAACAAATATTCTTGAGTGCCTACTATGTGCTAGGCACTGTGCTAGCCCCTGAGAACATAAAAGAAGTCCTACCCTCATGTATTCATATTTAATCTTTGGGGAAACAGAGTACAGATGATAGACAGAAACATAAATAGATATAGATAGATATTAGAAAAGGTACTATATAATGAGTGCTGAGCTGGGATTTGGGATTGCCATTTTATATAGAGTACTTAAGGAAACCCTCTCTAAGAAGGAGATTTTTGAGAAGAGAATTGAAGAAAATAAAGACCAAGCAATGTGTTTTTCCACCTATAGAGAGGAAACAGTGAGCACAAAGTCTCTGAGTGTGGTTGGCATAGCTGAAGATTGAGTGTGGCCAACGAGATGTACGGAGGGGTCGTGTGGGCCAGGCACAAACAGCAATCAGGTGACAGTAACCAAGAAGGGAATCTTAAGAAGGACTGAGAGTCTCAGCCCAGAGGCTTGGAAGCAAAGGAAATATGGTCACTACCTGGTAAAACATGGCCAATGTCATTACGTAAGGACAATCATTCAAGACTGAAAGGATGAACTTGAAATCAGCTCTAGAAAGTGGATGGTGGGTGAGGCCACAGTCTATTTCATGGGCTAAAATAGAGCAGATGAGACTAGATGAGGTGACAGCAAAAAGCCTTCATCCCCTCCCTGGCCTCTTCTGCCAACTTTCTCTACCCATCCACTGCACTCCCTCTTCCATCTTCAAAGCCCGTTTTGTAGGATTCTTTCCCACAGCCGACACTCAGACAGAAGCTCTCTCATCCTCATTAAAAAAAAAAAAAAGATCTCTTCCCCTTGCTTGTCAGGTATGCCACTCACCCCTTACCTGGACTCTCACTCCATCCTCATGGGAAGGAGCATGTGTCCTCAACACCTGTCTCTCTGCATGAGCCCCTCCATATGTGAGAGCTTGTGCTGGCGCCTGCTTTCTCACAGTGCTACCGAGTCAAGATCTCAAAGCTCACAGGCGACCTGCCTGTCCACCTGTCTCTCCCTTTTGTCCACTTCTGCCTTCTTTATCCTTTTCTCCTCCCCTGGAATCAGCACCAGCTGAAATCACGGTTTGCTTCTTTTCCCCTAAAGGGTCCTTTTCTCTCTTCTCACCTTCTACTTGCTCCACTGAAATCATAGGTTCCCTCTCCTAATTCAATGTGTTATTTATCTGTGCAGACAATGCCCACATCTTTACCATGAGACCTGCACCGTCTGGCGCCAACTGTATTCATTTTCTATTGCCGCTGTTACAAATTGCCATGAGTCAGCAGCTGAAGACAACATCAGTTTATTATCTCGCAGTTGTCTGGGTCAGAAATCTGGGGTGGTTCCCCTGCTCGTGGTCTCACAAGGCTAAAATGAAGGTGTTAGCCAGCCCAAGTTCTTACTTGGAAGCTCTGAGGGAGAATCTGCCTCTAGGTTCCTTTGGGTGGGTGGCAGAATACTATTCCTTGTGGTTCCAGGATGGAAGTCTCAGTTTCCTCGCATGCTGTCTGTCGGAGGTTGTTCCCATCCTCCAAGACCACCAGCAATCTTCATCCCGTCGTCTTCTCTGTCTTTAAGCCAGCACCAGAACATGAAGGATGTTTTGTGCTTGGACTCAGTACGATGTCCCTTCCATCCTACCTCTTCCTCCCCAGCCAGCAAAATCCTCTGCTATTAAGGACTCATGTGATAATGTTGGTCTCACCCTGATAAACCAGGACACTCTGGCTCTTTCAAGGTCGGCTGATGAATAACCTCAGTGACTTCTGTAGATACCCTTTGCCATGTAACATAAACATGATAGTAACACCAGGGGCCAAAAGTCATTGGGACTAGACTTCCGCAGACCACACGCACCGAATATCTATTTCCATCTGAGCTTCTAATCTGTTCCTCAGGCTCAACATATCCCAAACAGCTTTCCCTTTCAAAATTATCTGCCCTTCAATTTTCTAAATAGTTGTAATGACATCGATAGTCACCACTTTTCGTCCCTGCTTCTCTTTTCCTCGACTTGTGGATCTCCCAGTATCCTGGTCATGGCATGGTGTGAGAGTGTGAGTATGGGCCCTTTCCTTGCCCAAGTGCATATAGAAAATGACCACATTGTTGTGCCTCACGGATGTCCATAAATATGGCCACTCTTGGCCAGAAGTGGGGGACCTGCCCAGTTATCGCCTGGTTGAGCTGAGTGGATCAATATCTCAGCATCCTTTCCACAGCAGGGGAGTGTCCAAATAGCTTGCTCCTCAAACTGTGGTCCATGGACCAGCAGCATCAGCATCTGATGGAGCCTGTTGGAAATGCAGAGTCCCAGGCCCACTCCTGATCTACTGAACCCAAATCCAACATAGTCCCCAGCTTGATAGGTAAGCAGGAGAGATAGAAAGAGGCTCTACCTCTGAGGTCTGGAATTCCCTTCCTCACCGTCAGGGTGTTGCAAAGAAGTTTTTATGTCAAAAACGTAACCAGCCATTAAGATTTCTTATCTCTCCTTCCTGGGTTTGGACATCCTAACTCCTATCTCCTTTAGATCTGAGCATATGTTGCTGCCATCTTCAACACTCTTAATCTTTTCCCAAAGTCTCACATTCTGATTTTATGTCTATCGTCAAACACTATCTAAAGTTGATCCTTTCCAAAGGTTCTTGAATGCCATTGATAGCATCCTTAGTCTGGGTGAATAATCACAGATCTCTGATGAGTTCCTCAAGCAAGCTCTCTGCCTGGATATGCCTTGGGAGGCCTGGAAATCTACCTTATATGAACAGCAAGTGTATATAAATCATGCCAAATGATGCTTTGGTTTTGTTTTGTTTCCATAATTCATGTTGTTCTTTATTAGTGTTTGTATGCATTATTTTCAGATGAGCTAGTGCCTGGTTAAAATAAATATTTGTTATTGCTACTTGTTGTTAAAGATTCAAGGTACAATCCAGTTTGATTCCTGCTTTCACTTTTGTAAGGCAAGGGAGAGAATGAATTTTAATCTTAGTGATATATCTTCCAGTGTGTTATATCTGTATAGCAACATGGATCTTAGACTTAAATAGTTTATGGTGATGAATGGCATTCATCACCAATAATATTCAATATCATTCAATAATTACCACTATTTGTGTTCCATTTTTCTTGTATGTTTTAAAGATGGGATTTAATTGCAAATGGCTGAAATTATGAAAGAGATTATTTTTTTCCAATGTCCTTTAGGTGACTGATTTTTTAAGTGATCAATTATTTTTTTCTTGTCTCAGAAACGAGCATTATCTCAAATTTTAAATTTCATGAATGATGCATGTTCTTAAACTGTTAATTAAATGTCATCTGTTAATGTAAGAAATTTGTGTTGTAATCTTATTGAGACACATGGAAAGTTACAAAGCAGAATGTTTCAAAGAGGAAGTACGCTCTTAGCACACATGAGAGAGGTCCCACGAGACAAGCACGGCCAAGAAAGGCTCCTTGTGCCTTAAAGTATAAGTAGAATTTCAGTAAACGAAAATGGTAGATGGGGAGTTTGGGAAGAAATCAGAGTAATGGGAACACGTGCTACTGTGTAGAGGAAAGCCATATATCCCGAAGTTCTAATTACGGGACTAGCACCTAAAGACTGATTTTAATTCCAGAGAACCAAAATGGGAGGGAGCGTGAGGGTGGCAGACAAGGGCAAGACCTGTCTTAAATCCACTTACTTTATAACAGCCATTCGATTTCGCCTTTAATCTGTAAAATGCTTATAAAGCAATGGCCAATAAGCCGTGATAATATGTAATCCACTGACATAAAACTGGAACATTTAATAATGGAATAAAGTTTAATGAAAAGATATTCATTAATTGCCATGCAATATTTTCCTCTTTGCTGCATTCATTACTTAGTATCTTGAAATTCTGGGGAGGTGGAAAATAGGGAAAATTCATGTTCTGAGTTTTCAATGAGAGCCGAAGTCTGGTAGAGAACAAATGACGCTAACTCTGTATTTTGAAGATTTACCACAAAAGCGAAACACTCTCTTGGGTCCCTGAGAGATTCCCCTCAACATCCACATGGCATGCAAATCTACCACATTCACTCTCTCTTGCATTTTACATCTTTCATGACCTAATGCCCTTGGTCCATTTTCAAATGCCTGGGTGGGCGGAACGTCCTATGATTCAGAGAGACGTGCGAAGGGCTGTGGTTGCCGTGACGAGCGCTGTGAAACGGTCTCCCTGTCTTCCCACCGGGTCTAGAGATGACTTGTTGTGTGGCTTTCTGAGTGATTTTTACAGCCAGAGGAGCCAGTACTTGCTGGCCTCTTTATATGGTCTTTCTTGACATTGGCCTGACAACAGTAGGGCCACGTATTTTTGTACATTTCCGCCCCTTTCACTAGAGGCCACGCTTCCTGAGTTCTTTTCCAATCTGTGCCACTCACGGACCTACCATGGCTTCTCACACAGTTACCGCTAGGCAGCTATGCGCTTCTTTGAAAGGAAGCATGGAGAACTCTGACGGAACATGGAAACTCTGACCACACAAAAGGGGATGTAAAAATGTCTTACTAGAAATATATAAAAGGAAAATGAAAGAAAGAAAACCCATAGAACAAATAAATATTTTCTTTTCTTAATTTGTTTTTAACTGACAAACAATAATTGTGTATATTTCTGGGGTACAATGTGGTGTTTTGATCTATGCAAAGTGAATTAATTAGAGCTAATTCGCTTTATTCCATGAATATGAGTTCAATATTCTCATCATGCCTAGTAATGAAATGTGCCAGGAAACACAGGACAAAATGAGATTTCCATGCACAGCGTTTAAAAGCTCTGCTTTTCAAGATGGTCTTTACATATGGGTAACCTTAAGGCCACATTGATGTGGATACTTGCTGGTACGGGCAGTTTTATTTACCATATCCAAAACCAATGACTACTGCTTAATGGCTTTAAAAAAATATGACAGTAAGCTTTTGATAAAAGGTCGAATTATAAGAAATTCTTGTTCACAATCTGGGACAGAATGTGTGAGCACACACATGTACACAGACACATCGTAAGTACTGGAAGTCGGCTACACAAAATAAAATAATTATTGGATATTGAAAGAAACATCTAACTAAATATTTAACATTTTCCTTTACCTAAAAATAGTAATTTCCCTATGTGGCATAATAGTTTCCTTGAGCCTGTAACAGGTTTTGAAAATTGTGAAACTGTGAACCTTTCTCTGCACCATTGATATTAAATTGACATTTGCAGGGAATAAAAGTCATATACTTCTAGTCTGAAAACTAGTACTCTCACACAGTTCGAGAGAAGCTTCTACAAATGTGCATATAACTTCAACACCAAGCTAGTGCTGAAGAGAACTTTTACACTTGGGTAGCAGTGTAGAACAATGAGAAAGGTTTCACAGAAAACAATGACTTTATCACACTGTGGCTGGCTGAACTTGCTTTCTTTCCTCGTAGGCTAACATTCTATGTTTTGGTTTATGCCAGCTTATTTAGCACAAATATGCACATGCCTCATTTTCCCCAAGACTCTCCATGTGAAGTTTTTACTGGAAGTGAGGACGGTCCAGGGAGAGGCTAATTATTAATATTTTCTCTATATCCTGTATTCATCAGAATGACACCAGTTTTACTTATTTCTTGATTGCTTCTATAGCCTGTCTCTTTAGGCTTCCATCAGTTCTTTATCCTTACTTTCTCTGGGGGAAAACTTGACTCGTCCTGTCTCAGGTGGGTATATCCTTTAGAAGCAAATGCTCAGTCCCCAGTATACTACAAAGACTTAATAAATGGTAACTATTATTACTAGGAAATGTTATGATTTGCTTTGTGGTCATACGAGGTACATGTTCTTCAAGAAGAGGGGCTCTCAAACAAGCTTTATACTTTATAACTAAAAATGATCACGTATTAAAAGCAGCTAGCCTTGAAACTCACATTTTCCTCATCCATGTTTAGAGTTAAAGGTAAACCGTATATAGGCAATCAGTTCTTACATAGCAATATATGGCCGAAATTCTTTCCCCACATTTGGCCCCAATGGACATAAGTTTAAACATTTTTCTATCTCAGACAGTGTTTACAGCATTTCATTTTGGACTTGTGGGTTTTTCTGAAGCCATTGTGTCAAAGTCACTTTATCTCTGGCTCCTATAAACTGACATAGCAAATTGCTTCTACTATTTCTTTATAATCCACAGCCCAACAAGCTTGCCTAAAAATGTCACTGTAGCTTTCTAAATTTCCCATGGCTGACTGTGATTACCAGCCTTTAAGACTGAGGCATGGCAGTAGGGAGCTTAACAAAGAATAGGGTTGTATTCAACAGTGTAGGTTTGATGTGCAGAAAAGTACTCTACACTCCCATGTCCTGAGATACTTTTACTAGGGCATTGCTGCATAATTATCTCTACTCAGCTTCCAATATTTTCTTCCTTTGTCTGAGAATTGGTCTCCCTCCCATTCAGTCTTTGAAGTTGAGAATAATTAAAAAGCCATTAGAGTTCTCTCTTTGCAATGACACTACATAAATTAAATCTTGGTGGTGCTGAAAAGCTACAACGTGACCTAACCCTTCCAATGTGTCACTTTATCTACAATTCAAATTTCATTTGTGTGAACGGGTCTCCTTCAAATATTGTTAATTTGAAACTCAAGGATTTGGATGCCAATAACAAAAATATGTTACTTGTTATTAATGTGACAGCTTCCAGATAATCTTTAGAACTGGAGATGTTATTAATTAATAGGTAAAGAATAGTACTTTCTAAGGGACGCAGTAGGAAAATCTTCATTGGTATTTTAGAAGTTCAGTAGTTGGTTTCCCTGCATTATTTGGTAGGCGATGAGTTCTTAATCTTTATACTTTCTGTCAATGTGTATCTAGACAGAGAAGAAATTTATTGGTTTTCAAATAGAAAGGATTGAGGTTGGAATGAAACAAATCCAGGGTGATTATGGTAGCAGGGTACAAAGACATTAGAGAGTCCAAGAGAATGTTCTCAAAAGCATGCATCAAATCTCCCACTCACTATATTTAACTGAATAGCAGAAATCAGTTGCTGTGCTTAGCAACAAAGATTCAAAGTTGAATAAAAGGTTATTTTTGCATGGCTGATTCCCATGGCCCAGTAGACACAACGGCTACATGATCAGAGCTGCAATCTAAGATCAGGTGTGTAGTGGGAGGGGTAGGTCCAAGGAGAAAACTCTTGCCTGAATGAACAAATATCAACTAAGGCGGTAGTGATGATGAGAGAGAGGAGAGGAAGATTCAAGGCGTTTTGATAGTAGATTTTATTAATGGGCCCAGGGAAGAATTTCTAAGAAGACCACAGTTAAGTCTAGCTATTCCAACTGTGCTGCAATACCACATAAAATTACCGGGACATTGAAGATACATGTATATCAAAAGTTATTAACTACTTATAAGGACACCATATACCACTCCATTTAAAAAATACTCTTTCTTATTTATATTGCAAATTACTTAACAATGCTTAAATTTTATGCATTGTTCAAAGGGTTAACAATAATTGAGGGAAGCATATCTATTTTCATGATGGAGTGAATCAGAAATTAGGAAAAGTTTGGAGGTATATATGGAAAGAGAAGGAGGAGTCTAAAAGTCATACCCATATATGCAACTCAATAGAGTTCACAGAGTTGGGACAGTTGGTAAAATGTGTGGGAAGTCACCCAACTGAATGATCAGCCCTCCCTCCAACAGCACCAAAAGGGCCTTCTTGCTCAAAATTATTAAGAATTTGAAGACAATAACAGAGAGCATTGAGCCAGCCCAGGTCCTTGAAACCAGGGGTCCCTGTGTGACAGCACAGGTCACACACCCATGAATCCAGCCCTGCCCCATGAAGAAAAGTGAACCTGATGCATACAGCACGGGCTACAGGCCATGTCTGGACTCTCCCCGTGAGGCCAGCACTACCACCGAATCATGGAGATGCATAAAGCTTGCACGTGTGGGAGAAGGTGGTGTTGGAAATGAAAGAAAGCTGGTTGGGAAATCTGAGAAGAATGATGTATCTGAATGGGAAGTGAAGACATCATGATTACATGATGGTAAGAGTAAAATAGCACCAACAAAGTAGGAGGGATTTAGAAAAGTAATGTGGTATGAAAGAAAGGTTGGGGAGAAGAGGTTCTAGATTAAATACTGAAGCAGCAGGACTCAGGGATCGCTGGCAAATTCAAAGGACTAAGGAGAAGGTAGAGTTGGCGGACACTGAATGAGAAACAAATATTCCACTTTAGGTGCTGAGCATCATCGCAGTAATGTGTCTGGAGGGGAGGAAAGCAGTGAAAATGGAACTGACAGGACAAAATTTGTCTTGGCACATACCACCTCCAATGCCATTCCCTTTTCAATGCTGCGTTTTCCAGGAAAAAGAGAGAGAGAGAGAGAGAAAGAGAGAGAAATATAGGATCTGTATTCAAAATTTCAAACGAAGATGGGAGGAGCATTTTTTCCCTCAAACAAAATGTAGCTAAAATGCTAGAAACTGATGGAAAAACATAATGCAACCATGGTCTAGCGAAAGTGCCCTAGTCACCACTAGAATAAAGGTACCCAAGTAACCACTAAAGATACCCAAGTAACTACTAATGATACTGATGTTTGTCCTGGCAGTGTTTTACAAAGAATCTCTTGAAAATCAAAACACATTGCTATCCAGACAAAACGATCAACCGTGAGCATATTGTGACTACAAAACAAGCCAGGAGGAAGCTGCTTGGTGGGGCTGAATGTCATTCTTCACATTCCTGATACACACCATGCATCTGCTAGGTGGCACGCAAAAGAGAAGATTTTGAAGAAGATGTTACATCATAATAATGTGCAAAAATTCTGTGCATTGAGTTTAGGTCTCCGTAATAAAATCCCTATGGAAGATGATTATTTTAGGTTTCAGAAACACAGCTTCCATTATGTCTGACTGATGCTTAAGAGCTTGTCATTATTACCTATGCATCTGGTCTGAATTTCCTGCCTAGGTATATAATATAATAACAGGTATATATATAATAACAGGACCTCACCATAGCCTTCTCTAGCATGAAGTTGAATCTATTTTCTGCCCACCATCCAACGCAGGCACACTCTGGGGTCCCACTAGTATGCATTTGCTCCTACCATCATTTCTTCCTTGGGTACATCAGAACACCTCCATCCGCCAAGGATCCTTACAAGTGACACCTGTGGTCATTGGACCACAGTGAGGATGAAATTGCTGTGTACCAGGCACAGCTCTAAATAAGCAAAAGAAACACTACTGTTGTCCTCCAGCCTACTGGAGGGGAGAGGTATCCAATACTTTAAAATATAAGTTCAGATTGTGAGTGCTGCAAAAAATGAATAAATAAAAGCATTCTACAAGATTGAGAAGAGGGAGATTTAGGCATGAGAAAAAAGACAGTGGAAAATAAGTCACTGAAAGCAGAGCCTTTCAGGAGCTTTAAACAGAATTGTGAGAACACGATCTAATTTATTTTTTCAAATTGGAAATCCTTCATGCCTTCAACGTTCCAAAACATTATTATTTCCCCAACAAAATGCTCACTTAATTATCCTGCTCCCATACTGGCTTCTTGCTGTTTTATGTTAGCCCACGTCGTGTTGGTATATTATAGTAAGATGCTCCATGACTCAGTCCTGAACCCATGTCCTCAGAAGAGCAGGGTGGATAACAGTTGACATAGACTTCCCAGCCTGACAAATATGTGCTGATAGCCATCAGGTGGGGAAGGGAAGAGTTAGATGGAGAAAACCCTGCAGCAGGTCTTCCCGGCATCAGCAGTATGAACTCTTGAAGATGCACGACTCTTTGTTGTGGGGCGTGCTGGGCATTGAAGGATGTTTACCAGCATCCCCGGTCTCTACTTACTGGATACCAGTAACACTCTCCTGCCAGTTTTGACAACTAAAAATGTCACATTTTGGAAATTGCCAAATGTCCCCCTGGCAGGGGGCAGGGGTGATTGACAACCATGATTATAAAGTAATAAATATATACAACTCACTCATTTGTGAATCGTGAAAATAATTTTTGTCTGCCAAAGAATATTTGAAGTGTGTAAGATCATATTAAAATATAAACATTAAAATTCAGAATGTATTAAAAATATCAGAAAACGTTTAAAAAATTAGAAGAGAGATGAGTTTTAGGAGAAAAGCAGGTTTGGAAGAACAAGTAATGAAAATACTGGTGTTGATCCTCCTAAAACGATAGGAAAAATGACATGCAAATTAAACATGAGGTACTCATGCTTATTCTCCAGTGCAAAAATAAAAATTCCTCTCCAATTTCTTCCCATTCTCAATGATGAAGCCATGGTTTGGTAGTGGGTGACCTTCCCATTCATGGCGCTCACTCTCCTGTCTCATGCTTGAAGGCATGAGACAGCTAATTCTCTTCATCCATGAAACCCATTTCTCAAACACTGTCTATCCCTAGATCATAACTTCCTCCACTTTCTGTAACTTTCTTAAAGATAAACACTTTGTTTGTTTGTTTCTTAGAGACAAGGTCTCCCTGTGTTGCCCAGGGTGCAGAGTGTGGTTATTCACAAGCACAATCTCACTACTGCTAAGTAAGGGACCTTTGACCTGCTCCATTCTGAACCTGGTGGTTCCTTGTTCCCTGTGGGTCACCATATCGACGCTGAACTTAGTGTGGACACCTGAGGGGCACAGCGTGTGCGCTACAGCCCAGAACTCCTGGGCTCCAGGGCTCCTCCCACCCCAGCTTCCTAAACAGCTGGGACTACAGGCACAGCTGACAGATTAACATGTTTCATGCCCCAAATTTTCGCTGTATGTAACAAAAATTACATCTTTCTCTTTGAGTCTAACATGATTATTGAACACTGAAAGCAAGAATAGGATTTTGTGATGATAGGATTTCCTATCCGGGTATTTTCCCTTCACTGCGTGATTTCTGGGCTCGCCTTAGTTTACAGTCAGGTCCATTCGAGTCACCTTAGTTTAATGACATTGTAAAGTATTTGTAGTTTGTAATGTGGATAAATGTTATGAGGTATGTTTCAAAACCATAGAACTGACCAACACAAAGAATAAAACTTAATGCAAACTATGCACTTCAGTTCATAATAATGTATCATTATTAGTTCATTGATTGTGACAAAATGTACCACCCTAATGGAAGAGGTTAATAATAGGGAAACTGAGAAAGAGTCACACCCAATCCCAAGGAAAAATCCAAATATTCTTCCTGTATCGGAAGTGGCCACAAATGGATGTGATATTACAATCCCTCAGGATTTGGATATTGCTGGTTGGGATTAAATGCTTGGCTTCTCACCTGAGACATGCTTGGGAGTTGGCCTCAGAGCACCATCGGTAGGTGAGATGCGCCGTGCACAGTGGAGACTGACCAGGATGCAGCCCGATTCTCTGCAGCTCATGCCCACAAGGGCCCGCCGAGCTGCTCCCTGCGGGCATCCACTCAATGCTTCTCCATCAGCAGTGCAAGGAGCATCTTCCCATTACTTGACTTCTTTGTTTCCCTTGTTGTAACATGTGCCGGAGGTGCTGGAAATCAAAATATTTCTCCTGTATGACCATAATACACTGATTAATACTCACTAGTCCCTCTGGAGAATAGTTTAGCTGTTTTTTATATGGGTAAGCATGTACCTATCCAACCCACTCCCAGATGTTTATTCAAGAGAAATGAAATGTATGTCCACACTTAGACTTGTACATGAATGCCCACAGCAGCCTGATTTGCAAGAGCCCAAGATGGGAAACAACCCAAATGTCCACCAACAGGTGGCTAGGTGAACATAGCACGGTGTTTTCATTCCGCAGAATCCTACTTAGGAATGAAATATATTCATTCAACAGAACATGACTCAGTGAATAGTCGAATGATACATACATAGATGAATGGCAAAATGGTTGTTGAGTGAAAGAAGGCAGACACAGAAGGTTAGATACAATATAATTCCATTTATGTAAAAACAAATATATATATAACAGTTCCAGAAAGCAGGTCCTTTCCTCCCTGAGCTGGGGCAGGTGCAGTGATTGACCGCAGAGAGGTACAAAAGCACGTTTGGGAGTTGGGGGAATACTCACTGTCTTGTTTGTGGTCATGGTTTCATGGGCACACGCAACCCGTTTTACAGTTTTAGTGGATGCGGCTTGCTGTCTATAAACTGTAGCTTAGTAAGGTTATTTTTTAAAGAGCCAGAGAAGCAAATTTCATTCAATGGAGTAGTAGTTAGAACGACTTCTGACTTTTCAATAGTAAATATGGGAAATAGTAATATATAATATATACATAATAAACAATATGTAATGATTAATATAGAGGAGCAGAATCTAAAAAGGACATATACAAAGATGCTGAAACAAATAGATGGAAGAATATAAACCTTGTAAATACCAAATAAACAAACACTAGTGCAACTGGGTTATCAGACAAAATAGGTTTTATGAATAAATCATTGGTTATATAAATAAAATATACAGTGAGAAAAATATAACAAAGCCTAAAAATACATAAAGTAAAAGCTGATGGAACTGAAAGGAGTTATAGATAAATTTATAATTATCAAGGAGGATTTAATATGTCTTCTCCAGCAATTAGTAGAACCAACAGACAAAATTTTAGTAAGAATAGAGGAATAAATGGGAGCAAAACGGTGGACACACCTGAGTACAAAGAGATATAAAGGACATTGGAAACCAAGAAGGGGGAGGGTGGAGGGGGTGAGGGATAAAAACTCACCTATCTATAGTCCCAGCTACCCAGGAGGCCAAGGCGGGAAGATTGCTCAAGCCCAGGAGTTCAAGATTGCAGTGAGCTATGATCGTGCCACTGCACTCCTGCCTGGGTGACAGAGTGAGATTCTGTCTCTAAAAAGAAAAATAAATAAATTAAAAATTAAAAAAAAAAAAACTCACCTATCGGGTATAATGAACACTATTCTGGTGACGGGCACACCAACAGCCCAACTGAAGCATTATACAAGGTATCCATGTAACAAAAACATTTTTACCCCTGTAATATTTTGAAATAAAATTAATTAGTTTAGAAAAAAAGAATAGAGGAGATTAGAATGATTCAATTAGCACACTTGACTTAATGGCCATGTATAGATTATTGCACTAAACTAAAAACTACACATTCTGCAGTCATACATAAAACTTTCACTTAAATTAATGACACACTGCACCAAAAAAAACCAAGTCTTCATATATTTCAAAATACTGAAAACACACAGTACAGATCTCTGACCACTATGCAATTAACTTTGAAATCCCCATATGTTTAAAATTTTTTTAAAAGTCTGCATTATCCACAAGTAAATGGAGAAAGTATAATGGAAGTTAAAAAATATTTTTCAATGAATGAAAAGTACCTATCAAATCTTTTAGATGTATCTAGAGCAGTGTTGAGGGAAATAGTGTGTATTAGCAAAGAAGAAAGACAAAATTAATAAACTCATAACCATCTTAGAAAGTTAAAAAATAGTAAAATAATCAGGAAGAGGGTAGAAGGAAGGAGATGGAGAAATGAGTAGAATTTAATTAAATAGAAATATATTTCTATTTAATTGACAAAACCAAAAGTTGGTTCCTCAGAAAGCCCAATAAAATTAACAAATGAGCAAGTCTGATTAATAGGTAGGGAAGGAGAAAAGGTAGAAATAACTAATACCAGAAACGAGAAAGAGAACACTGTAAGATCTTACTGCATTACAAAGATAACATAAAAAACATTAAGACAATAAATCCCAAGAAAGATGTAACTGAGGGGATAAATAGAATGCCTCAAGTCATGTATTCATTAAGAAAATTGCATTCCCAGTCCAAATGCTTCTAGAAAGAAAATGCTAAACCTACGTGCTTTCACCAATGAGTTCTATAAAGCATTGAGTGAACGAACAAGTCCAACTGTATTCAAACTCATAGGGAGAACAGAGTGGGAACATTCAATAAATCATTTGATGATACGAGCATAATCTTCATTCTAATACCTGACAAGGGAGGATGAGGAAGAATACTTATGAGCCAATCTCCCTCAACAGATGAAAAAAATTTTTTTAGCAAATACCTCCAGGACTGTATAAAAAATGATAATACATCATAACCTAGTGGCTTCTCACCAGAAATGCAAGTGCCGATTTGACATATTAGTATCATTCTGGAGCCCCTTCCTTATCGACTAAGTTTTTGTTGTATGCATTTCTATTTTGATATATGAAATTAATAACTCTATTGGACTCCTGGAATCAAAATGATGTGAAATAAAAGATGTGGTTTGTGGTTTGTTAGGAAGGATCTGTTTGGAAAACAAGGTTGAAAGTAGGTCATTATGAATTAATTCAGGTTAATGATACTCATGTCATCTTTAACAAGAAATTTGTCTTTACATTTGTTTTAAAATATTTTAAAAATTATTTTTAAAGGAAAAACTGTGTAAAAGGGAAACCTTTTCCACGTTTCTTTCTTTCCACAAACGATACTGTTAACGTCAATGTATTTCTCTGATAACACTCTGGATTAGGTGTGCTTGTTATTTATCTATCAGGATTAACTGCACTGAATTGAACAACAGAGCATCAGAGATTTTGGGGGAAATGTGAAATGTAGTTTAACCTCCCACTACTCAGCATCAAGACAATTTGTAGTCTTCTAGGGGTTGAGGGTGGGGAAAGGTTCATTCTATTATCATTTCACTCTTACCTGGAGTGTACTGTGCTTGGGGAATCTCAACTTTATGGAACAAGGTCTTCCATAAGAGCTAGCAAGCCTGGGCTTAACCCTAACATCTGTCCCTGTGTCCCTTAAAACCATCCTCACCAAAGCTCAAGTTTTCGTGGCTCCACAAACATCTTCAAAGGAGTAGCGTCTCTGTACTGTGCCTGCCTCTCTCTGTTTTGTGTGATCATGCCTCAGGGGTGATCTCCAAACTTCCCCGTTCGCCCATTCTTCATCTTCTTCATGGGCACTCCATCTTCTAAGTTCCCCCTAAATACTAGTTTTCGCTAAAGTTATTTCTGAGGTTCTCTATCTCTCAATCATTTTCAGGATAAAATTTAATCTTCTTATCTTAGCACACAGAGCCTGGCATGCCCTGGTCGCTTTCTACTCTTAAATTAGTCACACATTGCTGTTGCCAGTTATATAGAAATAACATGACTTCTTTCTTTAACTGTTTCATGGCAGTTCATGAAACAATGCAGTTTGCTTTGCCAGAGTTCTTCTCTTCTTTGTCTAGCAAACTGCAACTTAGCCATCACAACAAGCTCCTATTTCCTGCAATTTCTCATATTCCATTTAATTTGTCAATTTCCTTATCAGATTCTATGTTGTAATCTCTTTGAAGTAAAGAGATCTAACTTGACTTAGGATTCCTAAACTTTATCCCGGGCATGGTCCTTTGTATGCATGGATAACAGACACAGTAATTATGAGCATGTGCTAATGGTAGATGCAAGTCAGTGGTTATGTTGGGAAGAAGAATAGCAAATATTGTAAATTGATTTAAAAAATTACTTACATGCATCATTTTTTACAGCTTGTTTCAAGAGGCATGTGGTAGAAAACAAAATTGTGCAAAATTTCCAAATGATTCAACATCGTCCTTCCTTGGCTTTCTCCACCATGGGGCTCAGAGAGCAAAACACCAATAACCAATTAACAGGAAGTTTAACTGCCCAGTTTTCCACAAAATGGAGCGAAACTGCCTTTGTTATGGAATTGATACCTAAGGAAATAGGAAGAAATTTTGAATCAACACAACGACAGAACTTTGGACATGGCTACCTCAAAGCTTCATCTACATAGCACCTGGGGACTTGTTTTCCTGAACACAGTCCTCTTTAAAGCAGGAGGATTACATTATTCTAAAGGAAAAACAAGTAAGGCACATCCTCAGAAAACAGGGCAGTGTAACTATCTGACTTTAAAGCAATCATAAAAGAGTTTTCTAGTATCAGGAAAAAAAAAATAAAATAAAAGCATCGTAACTTTGGACTACCCGGAAACCACGCAACTGAATAGGTTTGCAGATCTGTGCCTCAGATTTCAAGGTTATCGCTCCACGCAGTGACAGTCTTGTGTTTTGTAAAATTGACACAGAAGCATTTTTTTTTTTTTAATTCTCATCTCTGAGCTACCATTGTGTTTTGAAGGTCATGAATGCAAGTAGGGTCTATTTACCAACAGCCAATGAGAAGGAAATGTGGGCAACCTGTAACATAATTTCTTCTATATGTTGTGATCCTAAAGTTGGAATTCAGAAGGAAACATGTGCAAGGAAAAATTTCTGCTAAGTAGTTAGCATTCTGCCATCCTGGCTGGACACACATAGATCAAAATGCTGGACGCGGTAGGTAGAATTTGGGCAAATTGCAAAGGTGAAGAGTTCTATTGTTTTTACTCTTGCTATCCTACTGTAAAACCTTGGTCAATTCACTTAATGTGCTGGTCCTAATTTTGGCATTTAACGAGTAAAAGCAGACATCTCTGGAAGGCAGATTTCAAAGGTAGGTACAATGTTCCTTACCTTTTGATATTCATATCCTCATGTGATCCTTCACCTTGGGTATGGGGAAGAACTTAGTGGCCCACTTCTGTAAGAATATTGAAAAAGTAACAGATGTTATTTCATGGTGAGGTCACAGAAGACGGTGACTCCCAACTTGCTAGCAGACTCTCTTTGTGGTTTTTGTGATACCAGTACCATGTTGGAGACAACCAATTTCCATATGGGAGAGCTCTGTGTCAAGGAATTGAGGGTGCCAAAGATGAGTCCGAGGGCTCCCACGTGGTGACTGGGCATAGGGACAGGGACATTAGAAGCTGTGGCAGTGATGATATTCACAGAGAGGTTGAAATGATTCAGCATGGGTTCTGGAGGAAGAAGAGAATGAACAGACATATATAGGCTTTGGTGGTATGAAGTGCAGAGATACCCTGAGGGTTCCCGGGGAGACCTCAGAGTCATGGACAAATTTAATGGGCGAGATGAGCTGATGTGGGCAGGGATACTGAACCATGTCCCCACGAAGGAGACTGTACATTTCTAGAGTGCTCACATACTGGATTTTCAGATTATCAAGGTAAGAGACTATATACCATCATCTATATCTTCAGCACATAGCAGAATGCCTGGTCTGTGCCAGTTATTGATGGAGATTCCTGACCCAGCCACACCTCCACCTGCAGCTGACCTCAGCAACACTGCTGTGGATACGACGTGGACTGCATTATCATCTAGAGCTTCTCCAGGTCTGAAGTCCTCATGAACAACCAAAGACAGATGCCAGGGCTCCAGTTATTTTTAATTTATATTACAATTATGTTGACAAAATTGTATTACCATTGGTATGTAAGTAGATGAGCAAGGTGTTCATATTTAGCATAATACATTAATGCTAAACTAATTGCATCACTATTTTCCTTTAGGTGAAACATTAAGTTATGTGTGGTGGCAAATTTTATTAATTGGCTAATATAGTATATTAAATGTTTCACTATATATTTTCATGGACTAGACTGATTTTGAGCTTAGTAAAGAACAAGATGTTTCAGGATTATGGACTGCACTTAGAGTAGGAGACTAGGAAACAGGGCTGAGAACAGATGCAGGGGCTTGAAGATTCGTGCAGGTGTTAAACTAAACAACCCTCACACAGAAGCTAACTAGAGGGGTTGACAACCACAGGCAAGAACTGGCTTCAACCGGCTTGGCAGCTATCACACACAGAGGGGAAGGGGAGAGAACAGAGAAACTTAGACAAAATATTATTAATAATCACTGGTAAATTGAATTAAAGTGTTTACAGGAGTTATTTTGACTAGTCTTGCAACTTTTTGGTTAATTTGATATGAACAGACAAAGTCCTTTCAAAGAAGGTTAGGGACAAAACAAGGGCCCTGCAGTTTCTTGAAGAACCTTCCATTGTCTGCATGCTGCAGGGTGCTTTTTAGCTATGGCCAAGCTACCGGACACCAAGGACACATGGCTCCTTCCCCTGCATGTCAGCATCTGCGAACAGGCACTCAGCTGAATGGGTGAGAGCGTCCTCCTTTCAGCAGAGCTCTTTTCATCAAACCTCTGAATTTGCAAATAATCTTTTCCTTACTAAATGATTTGTAATATGCCATGTCCAAGCTCTATCATTCTGTTAATATTCTTCCCCCCTCCCCAGAAACTGGTGTGGTTTCCAACATAAAAAGGAATGAACTTGAAGTCACTAAAAATGGATTGAGTTCCAATTCTCCACCCATTGCATAATGCTGAATCACTTTTCATTAACTGCTATAAAATTTAAAGAACAAAAAGCATGACCTGGTTGTGAACGATCAAAATGTAGCCATGTGAAAATCCCTTGGCAATGATAAAACCCTATGCAAGTATAAAGTTTTCATGTTTTGAATGCATTTGCTATTTTGTATATCTCTTCAACTAGAATCTGCTCGCATGATTTACATTATCTCAATTAATAGCATCTTGCCCCTCCCAAGATAATAATTTATTATGCGCATGGAATATAATTGCATTTTTGATGTTCAGATGATTTTGAAAGTCATTAAAAGGCCATTGTAGTCTTGAGCACTTTGTGTGCAGTGCACTCCATCAGCGGTTTGACGGGATCCATACGAACGGATCTTTTATGTCCCTTTAGGGGGAGAAAACCCCTCATCGCGTTCAACGTTCAGTTCATTGAATGCATTAGCAATGACTAGTTATTAATCTTATAACCTTTTCTAATTAAAAGAATAAACTGTAAAATGAAGACAAATTGAATGTATCCTAGGGTGAAACACATTCGAGCACTTGAGGCAAACTCATCCTGAAGAAATAATCTACGAATAGTTCACTACAGAGGGAGGCTGGCCTGTGCTTATTTATAGGCGAAATGCGAAGATGCCAAGTAACTCCTTTGTCATTTGTTCCTCTGTGTCTTCTTTCACGAAGCTCTCAAAATTGCCGGGGATAAGTACTGTAAACATCATCATTATTGTTATTTATTTTATATAGCACCCCTTAGAAGTATCCCAGAGCTGCAGAATAGATAGCAAAACACAGAGAAATAACAAGCAACCATAAACAAATTTGCAGCAGCAAAACACTTACCCACAGGAAAAAAATCATAAACAAAGAGTTGAAAACGTGTAGGAGGCAAGAATCATAAAAATGAACCGGATTAAATGCTATGGCCATCAGTGGTGAATACAGAATTTATATCCACACAACTATTGCTGAATAGCAAAGGATTTTTTTTTTTCTAAAAACCGTGTTTGAGAAACAGTTTATTAAGTCAAAATGTAGTGCAGAGTTTCTCAACCTCTATTGACAATGGCATGGCTAAATTTTGGGCCAGATAATTCTTTGCCTTGTGCATGGGGGGCAGTCCTTGCATTGCAGGATGTTTAGCAGCATCTCTGGTCTCTACCCGCTAGATGCCAGTAGCAGCCCTGCTCTCCCCACCCAGATATAACAACCAAAAATGTCTCCAGACATTTCCAAATGTCCCCTGGCCAGGGGTGGGGAGAGGTGGAATGAAATTGCTACCAGTGGAGAACCATGAATGTCACATAAAATAATGGGGAGGATTTGTTACAACATGGAATAGATTTTAGAATGAGACTTGCTGTCTTCATGACTTTAGGAATACGCGACCAGGGGTTTAAAGCCCCTGGTGTGATAACGTTGGTTCATGAGAGATCGTGGACATTTAGATAAAACCTGTCTGGGTTTAAAACATCTTATTAGCTCTATGACATTGAGGCAGTCAGGTCATGTTTGTGACCACAATATTCCTCATCTGTAAAATGAGAATAAAAGTTAATGATTTGCAAGGATCACTGTGAGGCTCAAATAAGATACTGCACCCGAACGTCCCTACCCCATGGCTGGTACGTATATAGGAAACTCATAATAATCATGTGCTCGAGGCCTTCGAGTCCAAGATCACATCTCAGAAGGCAGACAGAGTAGAAGCAAGTATCCGTTTGGTAATTCTAGATTACAGACTGAAGAACCAGAAAGGAGAAATGGCTTTGAGTACCCTGTTACAAAAAGCCACTAAATCACTGGATTGGAAACCAGACTTTTTTTTAAATTCCAGATAAAGTCCGGTGGTTGTTAGGGACACCTAGAAAAATGAAATTGGTACGATCAAGCAATTGAATGGACAGTGAATGTACCAAAAGCTCACGTACAACTGAAAGAAGCCAGAATTGTTAGAACGGAATCTGTTACTTCGTTGACGTTGCTCTGAAAGAAGGATGGATGGTGAGAAGGAAAATGCTAGAACCATTGTCTACATTGGATTCATCTTTACTCAGGACACAAGTTCCAGTGATATTAATGGAAAGATCCAACACCCTTCCTCCCTGCTCCTTTCAGACAGGAAATCTCCTAAGTGTGTCCCTGGAGAGAGGTCTTACAACGGTACTCATGGAATTAAATGTAAATGTAATGCAAATGTAAACCGTGGCCTGTTAACTAGGAAATCACACAAATAGACACTTCTATAAAATTTTTTATACCCTCTCAGGGGGCTCATGGATTTCTTAAAGTCTATGTAGGATCCCCTTTTAAGGACCATAAGGCTCTGGTTAAAAGGTTCTGTCTTAGCGTGTCCCATGTTCAGCTCAAAGTGGGGAGGAACAGTGGTTTGGTTGTTCATCTGTGGTGGGCACACTCTGGGGTGGCCCCACGATTTCCACACTCCAGCATCTTATACCTTTGGGTCATTTTCTCCTTTTGAATGTGGGCAGAGCCTATGACCTTCTTCTTACCAATAGAACACAGCACAGGGCATGCGATGCTACCCCATCGCTATATTGCATGGCAAAAGTGAAGTGGTTTTGCAGATATAATTGAGGGTCTCCTAATCAGCTGACTTTAACCTAATCAAAGTGGACACTATCTTGGGTTACCCTGACCTAGTCAGGTGTCAGGTGTACCTTTTAAAACAAGACCTAGGCCTACCCTGAAGTCAGAATCTTCAAGCAGCAAAACCAACTGATCAATTTCTCTCTTTCTCTTTCTCTCTCTCTCTCTCTCTGTTCTCCCAGAGAGAACTTTGAAGGAGCAAATTGCTGTGAATTCTACAGGCACAAGGAAATGATATCTACCAACAACCCAAAGAGCCTGGGAGCAGATTCTTCCCCAGTCCAGTCTTTGAATGAGAGCTCAGCTCAACCAATACCCTGACTGCAGCCTTGAGATACCCTGAGCCCATGACCCAGCTGAGTTACTTCCCAGTTCCTGACCCATGGACATGGTGAAATTGAATGGGTGTTAATTTAAGCCGCTAGGCTTGCGGTTATTTTTTGTGCAGCAATAGATAATCTATGCACTCTCCACCCCCACTACTCCTTCACAAGCACTCTTTCCTTAGGAACCAGAGGCCTCTGAGTGCGCCATAGCCCACCAGTCACAGGAAAGGGCATTAACTTACGGTCAAGTAGCTAAAGCTGGGCTCATAAATAGCTTCACAGAGTTAAAACTTTTATCTCTGCTATGCTAATGACAAAACGAAGTGTCTATATCTCACCTCTTTTTCTAAATATTAATACAGTGCATTTATTAGTTCCCTCGACCAAGAACTAAGGAGCATCTTACAGTTCTGAGCACTTTGATTGTCAAGCCTACACTCACAGTGTATCTCTTGGTGGAAAAGGAAATCCATTCAACAGCATGAATTTAGGTGGAATATTTTTGCATACATCATGAACGACTAACAAAACATCTCATTACCCAGATAAACCTTCTTATCCAATACCTTCTGCATTTTATGCCCCCTGATAAAATCTCTTATAAAACTTAAGGGGAGTTTTTAATATGGAATCTATTCTTTATCTTAATATTCCATTTTATGTTTAAGTACAATGGGAGAGTATCAAAGCTGCAGTCCCTAAAGCATTTCTCACAACCTGTGTAGCTTCAATAAATACTGGATAGCACAAAAAATTTACACACGCTGCTCTTGGGTGCACCAAGCTGGGAGTGGATGGCCAGTTTTACTGATATCTACTTGCATTTGTCAATTCATTTTCTGTCGTTTAAAGAGATTTTCTCCAGTGCTATCACTGGGCTTTTGAATATACCTGACTTTGAGGAAAAAGTATAATATATATTCCCTGAAATGGGTCCAGGGCCCTGGGCTTAGGGATGGGCACACTAGAGTGAACTGTTGTGTTCTGTGGCTGCCCTGGGGGGCCCACTGCATCAGAGACAGTTCCGTGTCAGTTACCTAGAGCTAAACATTTGAGTCCCCTGCAAAGACCAGTTTCAGCAGGTTCTTCCATGGGCCAGCAGAGCAAACCCAAACACCCAAGCATTTCAAAGGAGATCCCTGAATTGAGCCTCAATTCAGAGCCAGCAGCACCTCCACTCTCCCTCCCTCCACCCTATGAATACTGACCTTTCCCCAATCATTCCAGCACCCAAACGATAGCGGACATCACGGGCTATTATGAAGTGATAAGAAGAGGATTGTTATCTCAACCTGAAGGGCTAGGAGCAGTGGTAATCTGCTATGATGAACAGCCATGCGGTGGTAGTCACAGTGTTTAAAAACCAGTGAAATAAGGTGCTAGGATTTCCCTACAGTTGCTGAGAGACACTGAAGACTTTCTTCTCCTATTTCATCGGTATAACATTTTGAAGCAAAATTTCCTGAACTAAACAGCAAACCTAAAAACCTAAAAGTAGTGCGCTTGCTATACCTATATGGCCAGACTCACAAATCACTACCATAAATTGGAATTTAAGGTAGAATTTCAGCGTGAGTCATCCATGCAGATAAAAAAGATTTATGTTCAAAAGTCTTAGGAACATGCATGTGGCATCAAGCCAGTTACTATGCATCTAGTATGTGCTCATTTAAAGGGATACTAGACAATTCCTCACCATCCATGGAGCTCACAGTGTTAGAACTCTCAGCTGTGCCATAACCATCATGGCCAGCACTGGCTGAGTGCCCATCGCTAATGCCAGGCACCATGCAAATCACTCCTCATGAGCCATCTCATTTCCACCCTCCCAGCAACTCAGCGAGAGAGGGATTGTTTCACCTGCCCTGCTTCAGAGAAGAGAACAAAGAATCCTCGAGAGCTGTTCAGGAACCTCCCAGGATTGCACGGCTAGCAAAGGGAAGAGCTAGGGCGGACGGACAGCCTGAGCCCAAAGCCAGAACCTGTATTGCCACACATGACAGTAATCAGGCATTAGGGTTATTGGGGGTCCAGGGAGATTTGCAGATGCATGGAGTGGCCACCAGGAGGATCAAAAATGGCCATTTGAAGGAGACTGACCTAAGCTCTTTTCTAGCTCATGAGCACTGTTATTGCTGAACTTTGAAAACAGAGAGTAGTGAGAGTGAAAGGCTGTTGTATGTGGGTCCTGGCTGGGGCTCTCCACTCCTATGGTGGAAAGCAATAGAGTAAGCACATCACACATTAAAGTTTCCTCTCTAGTGCAAGACACGCCACTGCAGCCAACAGGTAGCCTCGTGCCATGCTGAGGTGCCCTACGACACTGTCTCAGAGATCCTGCCCAAAGGGACACACTGCTTCCTCCAGCACGAAATAAATTTATTCTGCACCTTTACTCTGGTTTTTCCACCCTGAGTGCCTAGCTACTTCTCTGGAGCCAAACAAAACCCTCTGAGATGTTGGCCCATCCAACTGATGCTTGTTTTTCACGGGGACACTTCCCCCCTAAATTCACAGACTACAATATTCACAGGAAGATTGCACATCACAGGACTGGATATTAGAAATGAAAATCTGGACCAGTCACATCATATATTCAAAGATGACTGAATACAAGATAAAAAAACTATATTCTACTCATATATGTGTGTGTGTGTGTGTGTGTGTGTGTGCATGATTTTCTCTCTCATCCCCAAATGCCATTGTGATTAGTAAAACTCTGCTGACTCTTGTGCTGGGAACTACTTTATCCAAAACAGCTTTTGTCTCTTTTTAGCATTCCCTCATTAACAGATCAGTTCAAACTTCATACCGTTATTGTGAAACACATGATCCAAAGACTTTCTTTTCCACTGAGTTTTCTTAGACCTGAATATCTTATCACATTTACTTTCTGGACAGTCTCTTGCCCGTGAGTTCTCAGCACTCTCAGCACACTGAGATAGTATCAGACATAAATGCCCTCTCCCCAATCCTGACTTCCACCTTGCTGTTTCTGTGAAATTACTGTGGCCTTTGTAGGCCCTGGAAGGACCATCTCTTCCTAATGCCTTTCCTTTCAAGTTGGATGTCTGAGTTGCACCCGATACTATTCTATTTTGTCCTACTTGTCTTTCCCTTATCATTATTTAATCAAATAACAAATGACATTTTTAGCACTGAAAACTTGGAAAGTTCTTACATGAGTTCAGGTTTGAGGTCTTTGAGTCTTTCAGTCTACACCTGACTGATGGAATACTTGAACAGACGAAAAGCAGGTGCACTAGTTTCATCATGTGGATACCTGCTGATATTTTTCAAATAGCTGCTTGTTTCCCACTCAATTGTCTTTGTGGACAATTACAAAAAGTGGAATAATACAGACGTTAGCACTTATTCAAACTCACATACGCATGGACAAAATTTCTTTGTGGGCTTGGAAGACAGGAATTCTATTAGATCAAAACTCACCTCTGTTGGGCTTTCAAGTGAATTAAAGATAAGACTGCCTGGATTTTGGGGTCTGATTTATGCCCTGTGATCAAGAAGGCTGACAGCAGTCATTGTGTGTCTACGATTCTATGCTATCAGAAGTCCTAGTTTCAAATCAGGAATTGACTCAAATACATCTTTGTGTATATGCCGCACACAGGGCTGAAGTTAAGGGGAAAGAAATCCCGACAACTTTACATTAAATTTGGAACACAGTTGGGTTTCCTTCATTTCATAGAAATCTGAAGAAGCTGTGATGTTTTCCTCAGTCAACCAAAGAATCTGTGTATGTATCATTTTAAAAAGGCAAAAAATACTGCAGCATAATCCATGTATTCCGGTGAATCCTTGAAGGTTATACGTTTGATGGTGGGTTTTTCATCCAACTCAGAAAGTGTCGTAATTATTGATGATGATCTAACAGAGTCCTTTTTCATCATGGACACTGAAGAAAGATAGGAAAGTATATGCTGTCCTGTTGGCTAATGTCTTTTATGTTTCTGTGGAAACAATTCATTCGTTTCTCTGAGAAAACAGGAAGGGAAACATCAGAAAGGCAAAGGTTAACAGCACCCATGTGAAGAAGAGGTGCATTTTAGTCTGTGTCTCCTTCCAGATATTTTGAACACTCATTGAGATGCTTTTCTGATACACGTACTTCTGCAAAAAAAAAAAATATTGTGCACATCAGTATTCCCAGAATGAAGATGGCAAGTGCTGGATCTTTCTTGGAATACGTGAGCTGCTAGTTTTGCCCTTAGGGGGAAAAGAAGCATTTGAATCATCTTCTTTGGGTGCCACGGCAACAGGAGAAACACGACCAAGTGCGGATTCAATTCCCATTGTCAGGCTGTCTTCAACATCTTAAATGTCTTAAACTGCACCCTGCTGTGGCTTTTCAGGTATGTCTGTATTAATCTCAACACAGCATTTAATTACTCTGCAGCTACCAATATTGCTAATTGTGCTGAGCAAGGACACTCAGGGAAAAAAACAAAAAAGATTTTGAGAAGAGAATAAGTGTGCCTTTCTAAGAGGTTAGCTCATTGTATCAGTTTCCTGTTGTTGCTGTAACAAATCATCACAAACATAGTGGCTTGACACAACACACATTTATCACTTACTGTACTGGAAGTCCTAGGTCTGAAAAGGGTCTTAAGGATTAAAATGAAGGTGTCCACAGGGCTGTGTTTTGTTTGAGGCTCTAGAGGGGAGCTGTTTTCGTGCCTTTTTGAGCTTCTAGAGGCTGCTGGCATTCCTTGGCTCACGGCCACACTATTCTGACCTCTGCCGCTGTCCCCACATCTCTTCTTCTCACTCTGACCCTCCCGCCTTCCTGCTTCACTTACGCCTGTGATTGTGTTCAGCCCACACGAATAATTCAGGATCTTCTCACATCCCCCGACTTCTTCACATGTGCACAGTCACAAACCCTTTTGTCATGTAAGGTGGCATAGTCAAAGATCCCAGGGATTAGGAGAGGGACGTCTTCAGGGTGTGGGAGGAGCCGTTATTCTGACTACCACACTGGGGGTTACTGGGAATTCTGAAAGATTTCCTTTGACAGATTTTGAGGGGACACTTTCTGCACTTGGATATTATGGTAAATTTTCACTTACCAAGGCCAGCCTTCTATTTCTGGCCTTCTTTTTGTGAACTCCCAGCTGTTTTTCCCCCACCGTGAAATGCATCCTCTCTCCTTTTCATGATTCTTGGCTGCTTGATGCTCCTATACTGGTCAAGTTCAAATCTTCTCTCTTTCACTCACCATTTCTGGTCACACACCTCTAAGTTATGTTTCTCTCCATGAATTCCCTTTTAATACATCATGTCTACCTTTAATTGGTGCCATATAGCCACAAGGCAGATTTCTATGATCATATTTGAGGATGCCAGCCCTATCTGGATCAAGTTTTCAACGCCATACCTCTAAGCACAGTGTCTTACACATGGGAGTTACTCATTCATTCACTCAACAAATATTTATTGAGCAAATACTGTGTGCCAGACATTGCTCTAGGCAACCAAGGCAGTTGGTGAATCAATGGATGAATGAGTGGATTATCTAATATTCTAATAAAAATTAATTGTCAGTATAAAGTCTTCTTGGCTTCATTTGGAGCCCTCTCTCTAGAAGAGTTTATTATCTGAAATAAATTAGTCCTGTGAATATCTTAATCTGAAAAATGAGGAAAAAAACTGTTTCTACCACTAGGAAAAGATTATAGTCTATGTCCATTGCTAAGGACATAGCTCATATCAAGTGCTTAATGAATGTTAGACATTGTTGTTATTATTATCATAAATACTGCGGTAAAGGAGGAATTTGTAAGAGCCACACCTGTTTGTTTCACCAACAATGTGCAAGCTACATGGTAGTATGCCATGTGGAGAATCCATTTCTTTTTGCAATACTCTAGAAGAATAGGAAAGCAATGCCAATATACCACCTTAATAAAGATTGTGGATTAAATATATATATACACACACATTTATATGGACAAATATATGTATGTGTGCACATACATGCATGTGTGTATATAGATATATATGTAGTTTCTCCATCTAAATAAAACATTTTTTTCTCTTATCAGCACTTGGATTTATTTCATTTGCAAGCTCTTACTCAATGGAAATGTCATTGAGAATTGCGCTTATTTTTGAATTGCCTGACCAAAACCTTTGGGAAAATGTAAGCACACAAATCCCCAATTGGCTTGCAGCAGATTTATTGTATTTGTATATGGTGTTGATTCGTTCCAGACTCTTATGAGAGGGACTGGGAGAAAATTGCCTCTTTATTTTAAACCAAGAAAATGAATTTTGCATTGATTAGGACACAGGGTGCCATAGGTAACTCTAACAGATATCACTGACTCTGCACATGCTCAAGATAATGGAAGGATTTCATGCAAAGAAATTACACATATAGAAAAAGGAATTCTTTGATCTATTCTTCCAGATCCTATGGCATTCCCTTTCTTCCCTCCTTCTTCCTTTTCTTATTATCTCCTGATTTCTTTTAGCAAAAGGTAGAATACCTACTTACAACAAGTAATTTCCCTCTTCCCCGGCTCAGCCTGCATTCTCACAGAGGTGGAAGAAATTTTCTCAATCTATTGCCTTCTCATATTATTTTAGAAAGGCTTCTGGATTCCCAATATGGAAAAATAAAACAGGCAAATGCTTGAAATTGATTAGCACAACCAGATGTACTTTTTCATTCCATTCCTCTCTCTACCATCCAAGTCACCCCATGGAGGCTAGAATGCGTAGATTTCTGTGTGCATGACTTAAAGAGTAGGCAAAAAGAAGTTGAAATCTCTTCTTTTTAGTGAATTTTTTTCATTGATCGATAATTTGAGATTATCCACGGTTGGAGGGGATTATAGAGAGAGTGGGAGAAAAGGGATGGAGGGTCCCTGTAAGGGAGAGATCTTAGCTGCAGAATATAATGACAGTTTTTCATCTGTGAATTGCTATCCACGAAGAGGAGGCCCCCAGCTAGCTGACAACCTCCAAGTAGCTTTTTTACTTCCTGTCTCCCACAAAGAAGTTATGCTCAAGAAAACTCTACCTCGACATAGATGTTTTTTTCTCCTGGACCTTATATTTAAAATCCCCTCTGGCTCTGACATTTCTGCTACAGCATCCTGGGCTTCCTTGGGTAGGGACACCAAAGGTGAGGGGTATGCGGAGTAGCCATACGGGTTCCGACGCACGTTTACACTGATGACGATCGATAAACAGGGTACGTGTAGCATTCACAACTAGAGCACGAAGCTTCTGTAACAACTTCACGGACAGAGAGAAGTGAGGATTAAAGTGAATAGAAACAGGGAGTATTAGCAAATGCCCTCACACTCCATGGCTGACCTTTATCGTAGCAGCTGCTGGAGCAAATGGATTTATGAAGTCTATCAAATGCATATTTTTCATGGGGCGTGTATAACATTTCAATAGAGTATGTTGAAAAACAAGATATCTCCGACATCTGAGAGGCTCAGAAGGACAGGAATTCAGCAATTCGATGACTTTGCAACCCAAAGTGTTCGGCAGTGATTGCAGCCTTTCTTTGGCTTCCAGTTTGAAGCTAGGACACCTCAAAGTGTGCAATACATTGAAGGCATGAAATTAGAAAATGTTCTTCAAAGATAACCAGTGATTTTGTCTCAGTGTGTTGGGTTGAGTAAAAGTTTAGGGCTGGACATAAGTAGTTGACTCCATTTGTTTTACTGGTAAACAATACCAGATGAAAATCCCTGTGTGTTCTCTCTCCCTCTCTTTCTCTCCCTCCCTTCTCTCTACCCACTCATTAGATTATACCTTTTGAACTACAAGTCTCAGGTCCTATTATGACACATACATTTTTCTTTTCTCTTAGCAAAAAACTAATTCTACTGGCAGAAATTGCATTTTGCTTATGAATATGAGCAAAACTGCCACAGCATTAAAGGGTAAGCAGGAGATGGATTTTTTCCCACACATGTAAAACTTTTCAATCATGCCACTGTAATCACCGTTCCTTTGGCATGTTCGTGCTATTTTTCCCTTCGTTAATTCTCCAGCCATTAAGCAGCTACAAGTGATGAAGTCAAAAACCCTTCACTCTAATCAACTGGAGTCACATGAATCAACATGATTTTCCACTGACCTTGAGAACCATGAATATTAAGGAGACTAACTTGGAAATAAATGTGGAAAAATAAAAAGATATGGGGTCTGATTTGCATGTCAACCTCTGACTCTCAGGACCTGTACTGCAAAAAGATACTTTGAACCTTGATGTGGAACTGAGGTCAAGGGTCAAGGGGCAGCTGAGAATAGGTTGTTGAGGGTAGGCCTCCAGAAGGAAAAGAAAATCAGTATTTATTCAGAATGTAAATAAACGTATCATATTTGCTCCTCCTACCAATCCTGCTATGTAGGCAGGTAGAAATTATTCAGATTTTGCAGCTGAGAAAGGTGAGATTTTAACAGCTGAAATAACTGGCCCAAGATCACATAGCTAATGTATGGCTGACTAAGAATTTGAACCAAGGATTCTAAAGCTCAGTCTCTCTTATGCCATGTTTGGGGAGTAGGGGCCCTTTCTAAGCAAGTGTGAACTGGTCAGAAGACGGGCACAATGGCGGCGCTGGGGGGGTGAGAATATGAGAGTGTGGTGTCACACCATCTGTCTCCCCCCTGGAACTCCTGGTGACCTGCCTTCTAGTTCCTAGCCTGCCAGAAGGGCAGAGAAGCAAAGCAGGAATGTTCTAGCCCAGCAGAAAGGCAGAGACGAGAGGCAAAGTGGGAATCAAGGCAACACCAGGATCAGAGCAGAGTGGGGAATGAAACTCAGAGTCCCCAGACCCCAGAAGCCCAGACAGCCCCTCCCTCCCTTGCCAGAACTCTATGGGGATGGCAGGGACCACCTCAGTCCTCTCTAAGGTTCACAAACCCTGGATTGGCTGAATAACAACATGACCCCAAGGACAAAGGGCTGGGAGAGTCTAAATGAAGACTGGAATTTGGGGTGAGGTCTTGAGCCCACTAAAGCTATAAAGAGAATCTGTCCATGTTCTTTGAGGAAGAGATTGACAACTTGGGATTTTCAGAGTTTACTCAGCCTCTCCAATCATTCTGCCTTTTATAGCACTAGAGTTTAAAATTGTTACTTATACTAGTGACAAATATATAAAACTGGCTTATTTTAATAAGTAGTAGTAGGCAGGGAATCAGTCATTCAATAGAAAATATACATATATGCATATAGGAAGCTGATGATAGATTCGAAAGAGTAATCCGAAATATTTTCTATTCTTCACAGTATGTGAGACTCTCCCCACTGAACCCATTGAACCCATAGAACTGATAACTTCAGAAGGAGGCACAAGTCTCTAGAATAAGGAACTCATAGCTCCATTTTGGACTTGCCAAGTAGATATGTTTTGGTCTTCAGAGATGGTCCAGTTTTGCATGCCAGGCATTGGCAACAAAAGAAAAGGCAAAGTCCAACCATTTTCTCTTGATAAACCAAAAGCAAAACTTGGAAGCATAAGCCTGGTATTCTGCTACAAGCCATAAAACAGAGAGGCACGGAAGTTAAAATGGAAAGAAAGTCCTCACCAGACATAAAGATCACAGAGGTTACTTGGTGTTGGAAGGAAGAACTGACAGAGAGAGGGAGTGCCAAGGAGTTGATATGTGGGTGGATTAGGTTCCTTAAGCTGAAAACCTTGAGGAGAAAGAGAGAGACTCCTGGGGGCTGAGACAGGAACCCAGGCGGGGATCGCAGCAGAGAACGAGAGTGGCATGTCTTACCGGGGCAGAGGAGCATCTCCTGAGAAATAATTCTGGAGAAATTCCCAAACCCCTGCCACTCTGGCTCTCCATACATCCTATGCTTACTTGATGTGAGATTCAGTGATTTCTACTTGGAAGACAGCTGAAGAGAGCGGCTCGCACACTTTTCTTTTGGATGGAGAGAAAGTGGGGTGCTCAGAGCAAGGGACAAGCAGAAGTAAGACTCAGAATCCAGGAGCAGCAGGGCATGGCCAGGCCAAGGTGGGGCCCCGTTAGCAGTTCCGGGAGCAATTGCAAGTTTCACCCTCACCCAGAGCAGTTGACCCTGAGATATGCCAACTGCAGGTACTTCCCCAAGGAGGAAAGAAATAAAGAGAGAAAAAGGCACCTCACTCACAGGCCACACTCCCATCTCCATGAAGCTACAGAGGCTCCGCCCAGATGCAGACATCACTCTAGGGTGAGGATGGGAGGCAGCTTTTGAGAAGAGGTAGAGGAGGACCCCAACCTGATGAAGTCTGAATGTTAAGTTGACTGAATATTAACCCAAAATATAAGACCAGAAGAGGCTGTTATCCCAAATGGCAAGTTGAAATTTGAGATTTTTTTTTAATCTTCCCCCATCACCAGAGGAAATAGGAGTTTTGATGATAATACGAGGCCGTACAAAAAATAATGAAAGCTCATTTTTGCCCCACAACTGAAATGTACTGTGAAATATTTTGACATATGTTTGGTTCCATTTTGGACTTGTCCCCAGAGTCTTGGCTCCAGAGTCTGTGGTTACTACAACAAGCTTTCCTTTTACTTGTAGTGGGGATTTGTTTTTTTTTTTTTTGTAGTTTCATCCAACAGACGGAATCCCAAGCCAAAGAGAATCAAAGAATTATGGCACTTGTTCAGATGATTGACAAAGCTGCCCTGGTTCTCTGTTGTGCTTGGATTATTTCTGTGAACTTCTCACCAGCTGATCTTAACGTAAATTCATCTGCCAACCTTACACAAATGTTTAGCACTAATTTCTTTAAGTCTAGTCGAATACGTGTTTGATGGTTCTCAGCTGCAAAAAGATGCATGGGCTGACGACTAGGTGCAAAGACGCTTTAAGTGTCCAGTTAGATTCCAGCTTTCCCAAGAACTCAGGCTGTGTTTATAAAGCTGGCACTTAGGGACCTTCTACGTGTGCATGTCCATAGTCACCAAGATTGCGAAAGCTATGGCCTTTCCATGTAACAGCCACGTGTCTATGCATATAATATGTGAAAAATGTTACCGATCACGTGTACATCCATATAATAGACTCACTAATAATAATAATCATTAATGATATTCAGATAGGATTTTCAACATGCAGATTATATTTATTAATAATCTACATGAGTGCCAATGTAGGAAGAATATGTTGGTTTCCCTTGATGTGCAACTTATTTATCAGTCTCTTTGGCAATCAACAGTTGGAACTTTGGACAATATAAAGCCCTTTGATTTACATGAGAACGCACCAGGATAGAAGAAGCATCTCATCCTGTTGTATGTGATACACTCCAAGCTCTGCATGTAAAATCTCTGGAGGACCACGGAGGTTATTCCAAATGATGCTAATAATACGTAGGTCTGAGAAAGTATAGGACACTGCTCTAAGCACCTCGTATGTGGTGACCATATGTACCATCTCCAAGGTCACTGTATAGATTTCTGTAATAACACAGTAACACAGCCTTGCCTACCAATGAGTACTTTATGGGCAATAAGCTCTCAAAGCACTCTGAGACTTTTTATCTGTTGTCGGGGTTGTGTTTATATGAGTACTGAATGACAAGGTTGAAAAATCCTAATCTAACACTTTTGTTCACTTCAGATGTATTTATTCAGCATTTATGGAATAAGCCCTCCATGGAACAGCTATGTGCTGCCAATTAGTTTGAAGGCTTTATTCCTCTCTGCCTCCACTACTTTTGCAACATGACTGGATTGACCAACTATTTTCCCACCACCAGGCAGAGCCTCAACTTCGGCATACTATGCTTCCAAGCTACTTCAGAGCATGGAACACGAAACGCCATTGTCATAAGAAGGCATATCAAAGGACACATTTATAAGAAGAAAACACAGCCAGGCTCATTAGTATGAAAAAGTGCTCCATCACTTTATTAAAATTAGATAACTGGGTTTAACTGTTTGACGCATATTTATTCCAATTAATTTCAATTAGGAAAAACAAGTGTTAATGGATGTGTAGACATAAAGTTACCAGGCAGCTTGTCTGAGATCATTAGAAACAATATTCATGTGTAACTATTAGTATAACTAGTAGATAGTGAATCATTCCCTCTCAGTAGTCAGTTCTGTTGGGTGGAGGTCACGGTGTGGCAATCTTCAAATTAAATATGCCATTAAGGATTCTAATCAATCTTGACATGCATGTGTGTGTGTGTGTGTGTGTGTGTTTGGTTAAGAAAATTAATAATGCATAAGAGTTACAGAAACTAACTAAAGCATTCTTCTCTTCATCGCTTTCATCTGCTCTCAGAATGCTGTGCACAAAGGCAAGGCAGGAACAGGCAGAAAACTTTGAAATAGATCTTGGACATGAATATTCAAGGTCAACTCTCAGGAGAATCACCAAATCATTGCATATTTATCTTGGAACTTGAGATCTATCATTAATGGTGCAAGTGAAAGAATTATGACAGTCGTGTCAGCAGACGCCACTTTTTTTAAGGGTCCTAGACGTGCAGACTATGAAGAGTTAGCAACAAGAAAAGCAGACACGGCACGTGGGGACTTTTGCCAGAAGAGTTTATCATGAAAAAATGACCGTCGCAAACCTTAAGCCCAGGTGGTGGAAGCATGGGATGTGGTGAGCAAATGCAGAGGGGGTCGCTAATGATACATGAAATCCTTGGAGGGTGGGTCTTATAGGAGGTGAGTCATAGGGATAATTAGTTAAAAAAACAGCAGTTTTCTCAGGCATCAATGAAATGGGAAAACACCTCTGTGATAATACAGAACAGCCCTTACAAAACCAGCAGTTATGCTTCCTGTCTATTATGTGAAGAGTTCTATGCACGTGATTTCTAACTTCTACAACATTCTCGGAGGTGGATTTATTACCATTTCACAGAAAAGGGAACTGAGGCCCAGGAGGGACTCTCCCGTTGTCATTGCCACTCCCTCGCTAATGGAACCCAAAGCTCCCTCATCCCTGTCACACCCTGGAGAAGACAAACACTTCTGTGCTTCCCCACCGAAAGTTCCAGGTACAATCTGGAAAATTAGGTCTTGGACAGATGTAAAGTGATGACATCTGCAATAGGATATGGCCCATAATCAAAGAATTTGTACAAATTTCTGAGCCACACTGTGCAAAGCAAGCTCAAGAGAGGAACACTGGCCGGGCGCGGTGGCTCACGCCTGTAATCCCAGCACTCTGGGAGGCTGAGGTGGGAGGACCGCTTGAGACCAGGAGTTTGAGGTTGCAGTGAGCTAGGGTGATGCCACTGCACTCTACCCGGGGCAACAGAGCAAGATTCTATCTCAAAAATAATAATAATGAAAAAAAGGATAGAAATGCTGCTAGGCTACGAACATTTAGAATCACCACTACATGCTAACGTATTTCCCCTATGCAAACCCAATTGATTAAAGAGCAATTATAAAACACTTGCTTTTAAGAGTTATATTGTTATTCAATCAATTTTCATTTTAACTTCTATTTATCTCTCTCTCTCTAGAACTGCTTTTATTTATAATTGCTACTGTTGCCTATGGTATATATTTCAATGAGCTTTTCAAGGTGTATTTTAGTAGGACAGAATTGAAAGATTGTGTCAATTTGATTTATTTCCAATTTGCCATTTTGCTCTTACAAAAACAAGATGGCTGCATTCTCTATGGAGCTTGCATGCTAAACTGAGCCTTTATTTTCTTCATAGTTCAATTAGATGGTACATATTTCTTTACCTTTATGTAATAAAGATCTTTAAAGTATTTAATAATTCAAAATGTGGTGTAATTTAATGGGAAAGGCACAGAATCCTCAAAGAAGTATTGGGTGTGGTTGAACAGATAAACATTCAGAAAACTATAAGCAAATGACTAAAGTAAATTAATTAAAAATAGAAACGAACAACAACAAGAAAGCAGGAAGCTCTGAAGACCTAATTTTGGCTGATATAGATGTAGCCAGTATTACATTTCTTCCTAAGTTGAGAAGTTTTGCTTTGCTTTGGTGTCCAGAGAAGTGATTAGAGAAAAAGCTAACGTTTAGCTGAAGTGTGCCTTAAGAGCGGATGGCAGGGAGTACAGTTGAGTTCTGAATCAAGTAGATCTTAACTTTTGTGATCTTCTCTTCAAAGATCATTCCCTTAAGCATGCTGCTTGCTATATTCCAGGGCAGAAATTTGCAAGGAAGGACCTTGGACCCCTAGGAGTTGGGGGGATGTTTCAAGGGATACTCAAGAACACATTTATTTTCATACTGAGATGTCATTGACCTTTTTCACCTTGCTGACAATTGCACTCATAGTACAAAAGCAGTGACAGGTAAAACTGCTGGCTGGCACTGTAGCCCCAATCAGAGCAATGGTCCCAAACTGTATGAATAGTTATTTATCTCCACCCTGCTTTTGCAGGTGTAAGAATGAGGTTTAAGGGAAGAATGCTGTTTATAAGGCCGTACCATTATTCTTAATTTTAATTTTCTTAACTGTCTCTTGAGCACATGTCTTTTTAATATTCTGCATGATGAAATGAGAAGTACACAGAAAGCTCTTCTCCTGCACAATGAAACTGGATGGCTGTCTCCAGGAAAGGAACATGTTCCATTGTTTGAGTAGTGAAGTGATGTAGCAGCTACCACTTTTGTTTGGAGGAATGACTGACAGTCTGTAGTCTACAGTCTATACTCTGGATTTGGGGATTTGGCAGACAATTTCTCAAACATGAACAATATGAGGCTTTCACTTCATGGAAAACAACTGACAGTGTTGTTGAGGATAAAATTCAAGATTTCGAGGAAAAACAGAATAAATAGAATTCTTATATCTGCTACCATGAGCTTGATGACCTCCCCAAACTTAAGTTCTTTCCTAATCAAATCAGCGGCGACATCAGTAAATGTGAATTTTCTATCTTGTACAATGAAATGTGTGAATATTTGTAAGTCCTGTGTAATTTAGTGAACCAATATTTTCCAAAATCACAAATGGGTAAAATGCAAGATAAAACAATGGATTTTAATATTACAGAGAACAGAAAGTATTTTGGTGCAGATCCAGTTACACTTCTAAGTTAATCTTTAAGAAACTATCAATGTTGAGCTTTAGTATAGTATTAAAGAAGAATATTCATGATGATCTAATTATCCTTTTTCCCCAAATTATATCTTTGTGGGAGGCCAGATTTTCTTCATACATACCAATTAAAAAAATATATTGCAGCAGATTTGAGAATTCCGCTTTCTGTTATTAAAACCAGATGTTAAAAAGATTTTTGAAAATGTGAAGTAATACTACTTATCTCACTATTTTCTTTTGCTTTGGGAAATATAGTAATTTTTTAAAAAATAAACATGTTTTTCTTTATGAAGTAGGTTTATTATTGTTACTTTTAAATGAATTTATAGATATTTCTAAATGTCTTGGTTTTAACTTCTAATTTGGTAAACGTCAATAGATATAATCCGTATCAGTAAAATCCCTTGGTGGGGTGCTCAGTAGTTTTTAAGACTGAGAAGGAATCCTGAGAGCAAACCATTTGAGAATCACCATTCTAGAAGCATCCTGATTTCTGCATACAGGTATGTGTTCTGTTGTTTAGAAGTGGGAAGGCAGGGTTGTTAACCACTAGGATATATCTTGATTATTTATGTCAAGACAACTTACTTTAGTCTTTAGTGGAAGCCCTTATAAATAAACGATTCCATTCATCTTCTCTCCATCTAACAAATCACTTTCCTCAAAATATCAGCCTCTCCATCTAATTTATTGATCCCAATCCCAGTGAACTCTATAATCACCTGCCTTCATTCTGTCCTAATGCACATGTTCTTCAGTCTCCTGAATGTTCACCTGTGTGTGTGTATCTGTGTCTCCGTGTGGATGCATGTGGCAGGCAGATGCTCAGGTGACCTCCCATGATTATGCCTCCAGAAAATCCACACCCCTGTGTAATCCCCTTCCCTGATGTGTGGGCCACCTTAGTAACTTGTCCCTAACTAATAGAATATGACAAAGGTGATAGTATATGTCTTCCATCATTCAGTTATTAAAGATTGTCACTTCTGTCTTGCTTTCAGATTTTCTTCTCAACTTGGAGAAAGCAAACTGCTATGTTCTAGTTGCTCCCGTGGTAAGAAATTGAGGAGCCTTCTTCAACTAGCTGGGAAGGAACTGCATCTGCCAATAACACTGTCAGCTTAGAGGCAACTCCTTCCTCAGTCCAGCTTTCAGATGAGACCTCTGCCCTGGGTGACACCTTGATTGTAGTTTGTGAGAGATCTTGAAACAGAAGATCCAATAAAGCTGTGCCTAGGTTCATCATATAGAGTGACTGTGAAATAACAAGTATGTGTTATTGTAAGCCCTAAGTTTGTGGCATTTTGTTATACGGCAACGCACAGGTAACACAATGAGTGTGTGGGCTATTTATTCCTCTCATATTAATACATCTTGATGTGAGTAACACTGATGAAGATTTACCTACCATGCCCAGCATTAATTGATGTCTTCAAATTTGCTTATAATCTAGAGATCACAGTGCCTCAGACATGGCACAAGTTTAATAGACATTTACCAAATTATCACAGAACATATTCGGTTTTTTGACGTACGCATATAAGGCAGTGTGACAGATTCTGCATGTGAATGTCAAGGTAATTAGGGTATGTTTTCTGAGTTCCTGTAATTTACCATTGATGGTAGAAGACATATTTGCAAATAAGCTTCTGTAATAAAATACTGCATAAAGTAAATGTCAGAGAACATTAATAAGCACAATGTTAGGGTAATAGTATCTGGAAGGAGGCAACTAAAATCATTTTACAGAGATAGAGTTTCTATTTTGAAAAATCACTGGGCTTTTGTGGTAGGCAGAATTCCCTCCCCTAAAACCCCAAACAATGCCCACACTCATCCCTGGAATTCATGGATACTTGAAGTAACTTGACAATTACATTTGCAGATGGATTTAAGGTTGCAGGGCTTAAGAGATGGGCATTAGCCTGAATTATCCCGGTGGGCTCAATCCAATCTCATGAACTCTAAAAAGCAGAGAACTTTGTCCAGCTGGAGTGGGAGAGAGATGGTAGAAGGAACAGGCGAGAGGAGAGATTCAAGCATGGGAGGGACTCAATGTGCCAGTTTGGAAATGGAGCAGGCACAAAGATAAGAAGTGCAGGCTGCTTAGAGAGCTGAGAAAGGCTCCTGGCTGATAGTCAGCAAGGAGATAGGGACCTCAGTCCTACAGCTGCAAGGAACCGAGTTCTGCCAGCCTCCTGAATGAGTTGCAAAGCTGATTCTTTCTCCAAGTCTCCATGGACATCGACCACAGCCTTATGATCCAGAGCAAAGAAACAAACCCAGCCCACCTGAGCTTTTCTGACCTATTTAATACATAACTGTGAGATAATAAAGGTGTGATGTTGTCAAGCTGTTACATTTGTGGTCACTTGTTATGACAGCCACAGAAAACTAATACAGACAGACTTCAAGAGGGGGAAAGGGAGAAAAGTCATTCCAGACAGCAGGGTCTGTTAACACAAGCCAGGATCTACGGCCACAACTGGGGAGAGGAACTAGCAAGTTATTAGATGTGGCTAGAACATGAGAAATGTGGAGAGCAGCACAAACGCAGACAGGAAAGATAAGGTTAGAGAATGAGTGTTGAGAAAGATAGTTCTTGCATCTGTCTGCAGAATAGATTAGAGTGTGCAGGAAGCCGGAGGAAGGATGATCAATCTGAAATAATCTAGATCAAAGATGACAAGACCCTAAACTAAGACGGTGCCATTCAGAATCAATAAGAGCTTACAAGTTCAAGAGATATTTCTAAAGTAGAATCCACAGAACTCGATAAAAATTGATTGAAAAGTTGAGAGAGAAATAAAAGGTGACTTCCATATTCTGAGGCTAAATGAATTGGAAGATGGTAATGCAATTAACCAAGAGAATGGGGAGAGCTGTATCTATTTTTTTTTCCTTCAGGGAAAGGGGAGATTAATTCATTCTGTTGGGGATGCATTGAGTTTAAAGTGTCTAGCAAGGAATTTAGAAGACTGATTGTAACTCCAGGTAAAGGTGGGAGCTAGGGAAGGGGAGGGGATTGGAAGTCATTTCTATGAAAAGCAGTTGCAGCCAGGAAAGGGTACAAACCAAGGACAGGCAACAATCAAGGGAGACATCTCTATACTGAATAGAAAGGCAGCAAGGGGTAGGATAAGGGGGGAATGGTGGGGAAACAGGGAATTCATCCAAGGAAAATGAGTGATCTAAGGAGACAAGAAGGGAACTTAGAATGTGTGGTGTCCTAGACCTAAAAAAGGTAATTTAAGAAAGAAGAGTTGGTTATTGTTGTCAAATACACTGAGCATTCCGTCGGAATGAATACGAAAAGAGGCCAATCTTGAGTAGGCACCTAGAAGCCTGTTAGAGACCTTTGAAAGGAGAGTTTCCAATCAACAACCACCGTAGGAGCAGGGATGTTCCATTGTTGGAGGGCGAGCTGGAGAGGGAGAAGTAGAAGCAGTTGCTTGGACGGCTGTGTTATGATGGGGCAGAGGTTTGTGACACCATGTAGAAGGTGACGAAGCATTGTGCATCAAGGAAGGAGGGTTGAAGGAAATTGTGAGAAGATGGATACACAGTGGGAGGGGATGGTGGGGAGGAAGAAGTTGAAGTTACAAAAGAAAAATGCAGTTGGAGAAAGTTCCTAGAGAGAGACGGCGATGGATGGATTCAAGAGTTTAGGAGCCCAGCACAACAGGTAAGACAAAGGAGTCCACTGAGTCAGAAATGAAACAAAAAATAACCACACAGGGAATATTTGAGATGAAGGGTGGAATACCTGAACATGTGTTAGCCGGAGGACTTCCACGTTCTCAGTTCAGTGAGTGTCCAGAGAGAAGAAAGAGGACACATGTGAAAAGCTGCTCTATCAAACATGCCTTGAGGACAAAAAGCCTCTTGGAGGATGGGCTAAGCACACCTGGGTATGTGGATGACCAACGAGTGCTAGAAGATAGGAGTTGGGCATACCGTCTAGGTACTGCAAACACTTTGATATATGCACGTGTGTTCATTATGTCACATTATGACATCCAACGTAGTAGGTGTCCTTAAGTCCACATTACAGAAGAGGAACTGAGCATGAAATCACAAAACTGGCAGCCATGAAGTTTTAGAAGTAGGTGTGAAGCTCCAAAGCCCATGTTCTCTGCCTCAGTGTGAATGAACCAATAGAGTGAGGGAGAGCTTTCCTTGGAGAAGGATGGGGGTAAGAAGGTAAGTGAGGATTTTGTCCCTGGTACTCACACGGGTGAGTTCTGACTTTGCCTTCAACCTTCACCCTTTACCAACTCATACAAAACCACTCCTTGGCCCAGTTACAGGTTGTATAGCCACTGTCCTTCGTTCGTTGTTTATTGCTGTTCCTTATGTTGTTGCCATTGTTTTTGCCACCATTGGTCCTGCATAGGTACAGCTTTCTCTTCCTTTTCCCTCAGCAATATCCAATAGCAGTCATCTGATGAGCTAACTAAAATCCCCGGCCTGGGATCCATTTAGGTTTTAATGTAATGTCAGTCCAGTGGCTGTTCCAGGACTGTTGAGAATCTTATACCATAAATGAACAACTAACATGAAATTCACCACTTATGTTTCCTTTAGCTTAACATGCAATCTAACACATTCCCATGCATCTCTCTGATTGGGAGCGTGATGCAGAGGCTGAGGACGTGGCGTCTGCGTCACACCTTTCCACATCTGAAAAATGTGGAAAATACTTTTTGAGAAATAACAGAGTCACTATCCAGAAAGCTTTTAGAATATTGCCTAGTACCTAGTAAATAGTCAAGAAATGCAAGCTAATTTCAGTTTAGAGTGGGGCTTGTTTTTTGTTCTTACAACAATCAGATATCCTCTTGAGGTAACTTAAGTTGGGAAAGAAATGCATGTTGATGTGAGAGTTCATGGAGACTTCAGGAAATGTAGAAACAGGAAACCAGGAACCACCAAGCACCAAGGGAACTGGAAATGGAGCCATATTTTTTCAGAATCACGACATTTTGGTTTGAGCTTTCACGGACATGTGCCTCAGTTTCTAAGGTTCCCAATTTCAAATTCCTGGCAAGAAATTACACTGGTCCAGCCCCTGCTTTCACAGCAAGCCCCACTGGCCACACGCTTCTTATCGTCCTAGAAATGCTTCCATTAGCTGTTCCTATTCCAAGCTTCTTGTGAGGGTAGTGGGAGGTGGCAGTGAGCTGAGGGGAGCAGGGGACCACCTGGTTCAGAAGTGAGCAAGGCCTCCGAAGAGGGGCTCTGGGAAGGGGTCGTTCTAGAAAAGAGTTCTAGGTAGTGTCATTCCTTGGAATGACATGCACGGTGCCAAGCGTGGAATTTATAGCACCTCCACTCTCTGTTCTGCCATCATTCATTTGATGATGGAGTATTTTATATGGTGCCTCAGAGTACATAAGGAGGAAGGAGGAACAGCCGTCTCTCCTCAGAGATATATGGGTCGGCGTAGATGTCATATCTCAAGACAGCCACCAGTTTATTGCATCTGCTACTCCTCGAATTCATTTACAATCCCAATGCAATTTAAATCTGCCTTGTCGCAGGGTGCTGGAGGCTCTCACAGACACGCTCTGTACAAAGCGCGGGGGCGGGGGGCAGGAAGCGGGTAGAAAAACACTGAGCTGAGCCCCTCTGCAGAAGGGTCATGTCATCCTTATTCATCCGGGAAGAAACACGAGCCCTTTGCAGAAAGGATGCTTTCTGTTCCGGAAGGGAAACTCCAAGCATGTTCTTTACTTTTCTCCTTTGAACCTCAGAAGTATAACTTGCTGAAACATAAGGAAGCATTTCTGCATTTCTATAGAACACTGTGCAGAGAGAAAAGAGTATTTTTTTCCCCTTCCAATAAAATAGAGTTGGGTATCCCCTGTCCATACGGTTACACACTGAGTGACTTGTTCCAATAACAAAACCTCCTACCTCTACATATGCTGCCCTTTCACCCAGCTGATCCCCAAAGGCTGTGGAGGCACCGCCAGGTACAACCAAGAAACAGCTCCAAAGTTTAATTTCTGGGAAACATTTTAGTCCTGTTCTTAAAACCTTCCATTGTTTTCCTCTTCAATCATAGCTGTCATTTTCAGCCACCACAATTAACACATGCAAAAGCACACTCCAATACATACAGACACACACAATCACAGGCACACAAACACACACAGAAATTCAGACACACACACAGGCACAAGAACATTAAAGGACTTGCACTTGCTAGGGTGTAGAATAATATCTCACCCTCCTTGCCTCCACTCCCCCTTCCACCTTCTGCCCAGAGCTTCCTTACTAGTTTATCCACTCACTGAGCACTGACACCCCCAAGTGACATAACCTTTTCCTCAGCTGTAAATTGAGAAAATTATTGCTCCTTCGCAGATATAGTATGAGAATAAAATGATGGAATAATGTAAGCAAGACTGATCACATGCTGGAGTGTAAGTCATTACGGCAGGAGACAAAGGCTGCCAGTGGTAAGCCAACGTCTACTCTGTATTTCTCTCATAATGGTAGAATTTTTTATCTGAGCCTGTAGCTACCCTGCTGAAGACTACATTCCCCAGGCTCCTCTGTGGCTAGGTTTGGTCATGTGACTACATTCTAGCCAATGATGTATGAAAAAAAGTTGAAGTCACTGGGAAGACATGGTCATGTTTTAGGTCAGAATAGGGCTGGGCTGAGGTGGAATACTGTTCAGCAAATATTGTTTCTGCCCTGGAATAGGCATAATTTTGGCAACCATGACTTTTTTTTATTATTTATTTATTTCAGAATATTCACACCATGCATGACTTTTGCATCGAGGTGCTCCTCCTGTGGTTATAGTAGGTTACATAACTAAAGGGACTTTGCAGATATCAGTGAGATTACTAATTTGTTAAATTTATCCTCCAAATTATGAGAATTTAGAAGATAAATTTCAGTTGAAATCTCAATGGAAATTCAACAGTTAAATAAGACGAACCTATCTTATAACTTCATAAGGTCACTCAACTTATTACAGTTGAGTCATCTTCCTGCTTAAATGGACATTATCCCAGATGATCTGGCAGACCCAACATAATGACATGAGCCCTTGGAGTGAAGACAAAGGCAGAGCAAGACATCAGAGAGATTCGAAGCATGAGAAGGACTTGATCTGTTGTTGCTGGTTTAAATATGGAAGAGCTCACGTGGACAGTGTGTGAAGAAAATTAATTTTGCCAGTCACCCTTGATCTTGGAAGAGAACCTCAAGCCCCAGGTGAGAACAGAGGTACTCGTCGATACCTTGATTTCAGTCTGGTATGACCTGAAGCAGAGATCCAAGCCAAGTTGCTGTGCATTTCTGGCTTGCAGAACTGAGATAATAAACGGGCATTGTCTTAGACTGCTAAGTTTGTGGCAACTTATTACACAGCAATGGAAAATTAACTAATACAGTCCTCCTAAATCTTTATGAGAGCAATATTCCTCCCTGCCACATGGTCTGACCAAAGAAATGTAGACAGAAATGATAGTTATGGGCACAGATCTGAAGAGCAGCATGTGTTTCTTCTATGTGCTCTGTCCTCTGTCCCTCAAGCTGACCCTGAATGCAGTACAAGGAGAAGAGCCACACCAGATGACTCACAGAGAAATGAGCATGAGAATAAGTGTGTATTTTTATGCATTGAGTTAGGGGATGGCTTGTTATACAGCAGTCTTGTGGGAATAGCTGACTGATATATGGCCATGTCCAAGCCAAAGCTTGTGAGACCCGGGCCAGAGTTGATACACTTCTCTGATGGCCTGTGGTCCTCTGGGACAAGGAATTCAACAGGAGGCACTAACATCATAGACCTGAAGAAGAAAGATCATCAATAAATTGCCTCGAAACCAAGCAACTGATGAAAGAATGAATATAAACCCACATAAGTAAATGTCAGCTCTGAACCAGATCCATTAAACTCCATATACTCAAAAATACTTTTCTTTTTTTACTAAATTCTAATTTGTGTAATGTTTATACAAATTAATCACATTATATATGACTAAGAAATTTTACTCTGTTTTTTGAGTCACCAAAGTGATCAAGTTTATTTATTAAGAATCTATATAAAGTTGAGTTCCTCTGTGGCAGGACTAGCCATTCCGTAAGTCAGGAACATTTAATCCCTGATGTCAGCGTCAGTCCATCAGCTCAGACTGATCCTACTTTGCACTTGGAAAATCTACACCTTCTTCAGAATAGCAAGCCTTATGAAAACTGCTTCCAAAATGCAAACCAGCTTAGATAATAAGGGAATAATCAACCAATCGATTTGAGTGAGGGTTAGAGCAAACACACATAAATTATTCTGTTCTTTTTAAGGCTTTAACTCTATGGCTAGAGTTTATTTATCATCGACAAACCCCCAAGTACGTGGTGTCTTGGATAACTGAAAGTTGAATGTATGTTATCTATCTTTTAGAACACGTAGCGTTAATCAGGCCATGGTCCTAGTTCCATGATTATCTTCAAACATGAGTTAAAGCTATTCTAAGTGTGTGCTATCTGAATAAAAAATCACCTTTTCCCTTGTGCCTCTAGTATTTTTATTTCTAGAACTAGCTAAGTCTGCATTTTTATTTTTTTTTTTTATTGCTAAAAATTCACCTTTCCAAATATACCAATGTATCACTTGAGGTCTAGAACCCAAGGAAAGTTTGGAATGTGCTAACGTAGGATATTCCATGAGACGTTTTATTTATTTCAAAATAGCCTGAAGAAAGAAAATTGTCCTCTCAAGAAGGAAGTGGATACAAATGTTCATGACAATAAAAGCAGTCACTGAAGTGAGAATTTTAGTTTAATGAGAAATTACATAAATGCGTTGCATATATAAATTTAGGATTTATATGAGGATTCTTATAGAATGATCTCTGGTACGTAGGCAATTCGGACCACCCTAAGTGGTAGCTGAGCTCCCTGTAGGTGTCTAGAGGCATCTGCAATTGAGTATACCTCAGATGCAGAGAGGGTCCAAAAACGCATGCTTCTTTGAAAGACCTTGTTAGCACCTCAATTCTCACCTAATTTTTCCAGATTGCTTTGCAGAAGTGATTGCACCCTAAGGGGGAGGCATACAGAGGTGCCAATAAAAACTCACGTAGGATGGAGGGCGGCACGTTATGAGAGCTAGTGAGAGTAAACACAGGAGGTCCATTTTCATTCAAAGGGGACAAGCATAAACACGAGTTCTGGGGCAAATCCCAGGACAGAGTTTAAACTATCGAGCCAAACGGAAGGATAGAACTCAAGCTCAGGATGAGAGTCTGGGAACCAGGGCAATTATTCAGAGCCCGGATGAGAAGGAGTCCCCACAGGAGAGCGGCCAGAAATCTGTGCACCTGAGGCCTTTGCCTGGAGCCCGGGAGAAGCTGCATAGGACAGAGGCGGCCAGAGATTTGGAGAAAAGGAATGGATTGGAGTGGGGGATAGTTAAGGTGTGTGAGTCCTGGGATCATCGCTCATAATGTATTCTACGGTGCATTCCACAGTGGAGTACCGCTCATGTGGACAGAGTGAACTATCAATAGATTCACTACACTTGCAGTGGCTCTATGTTGGCGTCCAGATTCAAGTCAGGTGCAAAAAAGGAAAACAAAACAAAACACGGTCTGGACAGGAGACGATGTGCTACATCTCAGGACCCAGGAAAAGGTCAATGGGTCTACCCAGGTGGCTACCGTACATACAGCTCAAATGTCACCACTCTGTGTGTGTGCGTGTGTGTGTGTGTGTGTGTGTTAAGACTTTAATTTTTAGAGCAATTTTAGACTCACAGCAAAACTGAGTGAAAGATACAGAAATTTCCCATATCCCCTCCCCCCGCCCTTACACAGCCTCCCCAACATAAGCATCCCTCAGCAACCCAGAGTGGGGCGTTTGTTACAACCGATGAATCTACATGGACGCACTTCATCACCCAGAGTCCAGAGTTGACATTAGGGCTCACTGGCAACCATCAGTCTTTTCACTGTCCCCAAAGTTTTGCCTTTTCCAGAATGTCCTGTGGTTGGAATCACACAGTATGCAGCCTTTTCAGATTGGCTTCTTTCACTAGTGACATGCACTTAAGTTTCCTCCAATTCTTTTCATGGCTTCATAGCTCATTTCTTTTTAGCACCAAGTAATATCCCGTTGTCCGGCTGTACCACCGTTTATGCATTCATTCAGCTGTTATACTAAAAGACATCTTGGTTGCTTCCAAGTTTTGACAATTATGAATAACATTTCTATAAACATCTGTGTGTAGGTTTTTGTGTGGAAATAAGTCTTTGATTCCTCCTATTCTATTTTTTTAATTTGAGAATATTATGGTGGTATAAACGTTTTGGTTACATAAATTGCCTTTTATACCATTTGAGTCAAAATTATATGTATGCCTGTCCCCCAGATAGTGTGCATTGTACCTGTTAGGGGTGAATTTGCCTATCTCCTGCCCCCTGCCACCTGCTTGATTTTCAATGAATGTTATTTCCATGTGTGCACATAGGTGCTGGTCAATTAGTACCAATTTAATGGTGAGTACACATGGTGTTTGTTTTTTCCATTCAAGTGATACTTCACTTAGAATGGTCTCCAGCTACATCCAGGATAATACAAGAGGTGCTAGATCACCATTTTTTTAATGGCTGACTAGTACTCCATGGTATACATAGACAACATTCTATTAATCCACTCATGGATTGATAGGCACTTGGGTTGTTTCCACATCTTTGCAATTGTGAATTGTCCTTTGATAAATATTGAAGTGCAGGTGTCTTTTTTATAGAATATCTTTTTTTCCTTTGGGTAAATACCCAGTAGTGGGATTGCTGCATCAAATGGTAGTTCTACTTTTACTTCTTTGAGGTATCTCCATGTTACTTTCCACAGAGGTTGCATTAGTTTGCAGTCCCACCAGCAGTGTATCAGTGTTCCTATCTCTCCGCATCCATGCCAGCGTTTGTTGTTTGGGGACTGTTTGATAAAGGCCATTCTCACTAGAGTTAAGTGATATCTCATTGTGGTTTTGATTTGCATTTTCTTGATGATTAGAGATGTTGAACATTTTTTCACATGTTTCTTGGCCATGGGACAACACTCTTTTTAAGTTGCCTTAACAACATAAGCAGAGGAGGAAGAATGGACAGCGTGTGCTGATCTGGAATGAATTGTTTCAGAGATATGGGAGATACAGCTTTCACTGTGTCCAGAGAACATGAAATATTCCTGCTACAGTGTCAGGCACCATGTTATGCACTTCAGATACAGAGATGAATAAAAATCGGTCCCTCCATCAAGGACTTGGCAGTCCAAAACACATCTAGTTGAAATCATCTGTTATGAAAGATACAATAGCGGTGGTAATGAGTTCCAACATGGAAACAATAATGTTTTATAGAGGGGTGGTAATTGAGCTGAGACTTCTAAGATAAATCCTGGTTTATAAACCTGGGAATGGGAGTAGGTGGATAGAGAAGGAAACATTCAATGTAGGAGTAGTTGGAATATAGACATGAGCGCTCATCCAACAAGGCAAACTAAAGGGAGAAAGTGTCATCCAAACTCCATGTATCAATTCTAAAGATGGTGTTGAAGTTAAACCATTTTGCAATGAAGTGAGTCCAGAGAGTTCAGTTTGAATCACTGAAGGCAAAAGAATTTTACTTTATCTTTTTTGGGCTTTAATTTATTGAAATAATGGACTTTATTAAGAAAAAAAGGATATAGTTCACATACCATAATATTCTGCATTTTAACCTGGACAATTCAGTGGTTTTTAGTCTGTTGACAGGGTTGTACAACCATTACCACTAACCGATTTCAGAACAGTTCATCACTGCAAAAAGAAACTCTCTACATGTTAGAGGTCACTCTCCCCAGCCCCTGCAACCACTAATCTACATTCGGTTTCTATGCATTTGCCTATTATGGACATTTCATATAAACGGGTCCTAGACTGTGTGGCCCCTCCTGTCTGCCTTCTTCACTAAGCATCCTGTTTTCAACGTTCACCCACGTGTTGTCCATATCAGTACTTCATTCCCCAGGGAAAAGATTTCTTTGCACTAGGCAAGCCCAAGTCAGGGTCAAACACAGACAAATAAAGCACCCTCAGGACTGAATCTCTGAAAGAGCTCCAGCCACTTTCTGCTCTCTCTGCTGCCAGCGAGAGAACCTGCGGGCTGTTGTTTTTCAAGCCACGGTACAGCCGGGGAGCGCGGGCTTGCACTAGGGTAAGCTCCAGTGCCACCAAGCACACAGTTCTTACCGAGATGCAACCATTCTTCTTGAGAAAATGTTTCCCAGGGATGCTGTAAGCCTTTGGCTAATTTCTACAGTTCTGTGAAAGTTATTTCTGACAAATTTTTCCAGCTTTATTATTGATTTTATGGAGAAGATTTTTGGAGGTCCTTACTCTGTTATGTCGACTTCATTTCCTTTTGATGAAATTTTTAATTTTATGAAGGAGATTGTAAAACTGGCTATAGATTCCTCCTTCTGTTGTTTGCATATCCTTTTGCAATGTGTCTTCGCAGCTATCTCTTTTAAAAATTAAAGTCGATTTATCAGGCCCTTGCATCTGGGCTTGGCCACGTGACTTGTTCGGGCTAAAGAGAAAGCAGCAGACAGACACAAGGAGAGACCTGCACAGGATCTGCACAGTGTCATCTCCTGCTGATCTGGGAATCACCAGGGTCACAGCCTTGAGGACAAGTTGGGCTGGAGCACGAGGCAGCCACGTGGAGAGAGGCCCCAGGTGTTCTTGTCTCCCCAGATGAGGCCACGAGAAACCAGGTAGTCCCGCTGTTCCTGCCCGATGGATGGCAGGTGCTGGAACAAGCCCAGCCAGGACCGTCTGAGCCCAGCCCGCACAGGCAAAACCACTCAACTGGGCCCGGCCAAAATGTCAACCCACAACACCAGCAGTTGAATGAGTGGGTATTGCATTAAGCCACTACGTTTTGAGATGGTTTGACACACAGAACACCCTGATATGGCTTACGTCTTTACTAAATTCACCTCTTTTACTCTTTACACTCAGAATAAACATATTGTTGTAGTGATTTATACCTTCTATCTCGAAAACACTAAAATTCTTATTTTCGGCTCAGAGATGACAATGCAAAATGTTTAAATACTGTGGTTACAGTTGTGTTTGAAGATTGGTAAAACAGTCAGAATTTTTGAAGTTTGGGAAAGAAGTTACGCGGGTTCACCGTGACAGCCTTTCTACTTTTGTGTTTGTTTGAAATTTTCCACAATAAAATGGCTTTTTAAAAAAAATATGCCCTATCAATTACCACGTATTCTTTCTATCCTGTACTCCCATTTGGAAGAGCATAGATGAGTTTGGATTTTAAAATTTAAATATTCATCTGAGCCTCTCAGAAGAAACATGCTCACAATATTTTATTCTCAGCTTTCATTCCAAATTGCTGAGACTTCAATAGACAGATCGAAGGCATTTTCCTTTCGGCATGAACATAATGCAATCCCACACAAATTATAAATAAATGGTCTTTACTGTTATCACATTTAATGTAAAAATGCAAGAAAAGAGTCTCCCGTAGAGGTTCGTGTTGTATTTTAGCGTTTGATGACAGTGTCTTGCTTTTGTAACACCCAAGGTTTTGGCAAGTGAGATGGACAACAGAGTAATTAGGGAACTGAATACCAGGCTGGAAAGAGCTCCCTTTCTCTGCCAAGATGAAAGAAAATCTAGGGCAATGTGATTAACTCCCTGCGTTAGTAAATCCATGCTGTTATGGTTCAGGAAAATACTCATCCACCAAGTAGGAAATGGTGTAGAGTTTTATTGCAGTTTGCATTTGTCCTTTCAGACCGTAATTCAAATGGCAGAAAAGATACATCAAAGGATATTAATATGGTACTGCCAAAAACACTTTCTTATTGGGCAATCTTCTCTTATTAGGATAATTAAAATGCACTGTATAAAATAATTGTGTTTAATCACAACAATGCTTTAAAATGCAGCCACCACTATCTACCCATCCTCCCTTCTCAGATGCGAGAATTACTTAGGTGATGGAAATTGAATTATTTTGTGTTGACATGAAATCTTCACAATTAGTGATTTAGGGCAATGTGAATCCTCTAAGTCAAATCCTTTTCCTTCCATAGGATGCAGATTTCTGTGGTCATACTGCAGAAAGGAGAAACGGGAAGCCGAGCCAAGGTGGTTGGTCTAGATGCACGACAGAAGGAAAGAAGATAGGTCTAAGTCCATGCTGTTCTCAAAGCTTTCAAAACGGATGGGCAATGCTAAGGGTCTGTGGCACTCACAGAGCACACATTAACATAGCTGCTGCCACCGCAGCAAAAATAGTCCTGTCATTGCCATTAATTTCTAGAAAGGGCAGCATGCCGCCTAGCTGTTAGGGACACCGCGCATTGCCAGATTTCAGTGAAAGATAATCAAGAGCATTGTCGTTTCCTAGAATAAATCTCTGCCTCTCCAAAGGGGATTTCTTTTATTTTTAGAAAACTTCTGGGGAGCAGGGAAGCACTGAGACAATCTTTTGCAGAGAAATATGTATTTTTAAACCAGGGTGAGCGATGAGCTGACACTAGATCCCGGCACATTTTAGGTGTACACGACAGTGAGGGGCGAAGGTCTGAAATTCTGGCTCTTCTCTCTGCCCCGGAGCTTAAATAGTGGTTTGGACAGATGCATTCGTCAAGCGCTTGCTCACGCATTAGCTAAGATGGTTGAAGATAGACTATTACGGGGTAATTGCCACACTGCGACTGATAGCACGTGGGTTCCCTCACCTCTGTTTCATCATCTTTAAGAGGACGGCACCATTAACAGACGTGAGATGACTAAGGTTCGCCTCCATCCACAGCTCACGCTAATCTTTCTCACGCCTTCCGTTCCCTTCTCCCACTTTGATGCAGAAGTCCTTGTCTCATTTTGGCCTGGTGGCTCCCTCCTATGCGTCGTCATCATCGAATATAAAAAACTCTGCAAGAATGGAACCATGTATAGTCCTGGAAAAGCTTTAACACTGCTTTGCTGTGATGGAAATTATACAATATGGTTGCGAATACGTTCCCCCACACGAGTTGCCCTTTAAACACTGTCATGAAAAATAATAGTATTATGTAATTTTTTTAAACACCAGAATTCATTCGACATGATTGGGGTGGGGAAAAAAAGGGCAAACTTAATTCAAATGAGAAAAGGTCAAGAGATTGTTTGTTTGCTTTCAACGTTTGCTAATAAGCAGTATGCAAATAAATGTTATTGTTTCTACTATACATTCTTTTTACTTTAAAAGGATTGTCAAAAAATTTTAACATACAATTAAACAGGATTAAACATTTTAAACACATTAAAAATGGTACTATCTGGGAGGCTGGTGGGGAGGATCGCTTGGGGTCAGGAGTTCAAGACCAGCCTGAGCAACAGTGAGCCTCCATCTCTACTAGAAATAGAAAAATTAGCTGGGCGTGGTGGTGCACACTGTAGTCCCAGCATTCTGGGAGGCTGAGGCAGGAGGATTGCTTAAGCCCAGGAGTTTGAGGTTATACTGAGCTAGGCTGATGCCACTGTACTGTAGCTGGGGCGAGAGACTCTGTCTCAAAAAAAAAAAAGGCATTAAAATGTGGGGTTTTGTTGCTGTTGTTATTAAAGTGAAGGGATTTGAACTTGTACAATGGCTGCTAAATATCCACTCAGTAAAAGTTAGGAGAAGTATGTATTTCTGACCATATAGTCCACCTACACATGAGTTTTGTTTCGTTGAGTTAGTTTTGACCTGGCCCAAAGCCACCATCACGTTTCCTGTCCTTCAACTATCTAAATTATCTTTTTAAGTCAGATTAAGCTTCCAATACTCCAGTGTCCAAAATATTCTGGAATTCCTTAGCTACAGACTACCTAAGGGAGAAACACAGGGGAGGAAACATTTAGCGAAATGTGATAATCATTCCTTTGCAGAGACAGGATGGTAACATAAGTTACTCAGGGTGAATACATTTATGTTGCAGCAACAATATCCAAATCTCAGTGGCTTAAGCAACAAAGGTTTTTTTCTTGCTCACATTGCACGTCCATCATGGGCCATCTGGGAACATTGGTGTCATCTTAACTCGGAGACCAGCCTGAGGGAACAGCCTGTATGTTCGATATTGAAAATGGCTGGAGATTTTTATACTGGTGATGGGTGCTCTAGCTCTGAAGTAGCCTGTGACGTCGCTCCTCGTAGTTCACTCGGGGTCGTGCACAACCCTACTCTGTGCCTGAGCTGTGGAGTGAGCTGCACACCTTTAGCAGACGGCGTTGTAATGGCCTTAGAACGGTAGACAGATAACATAAAACCATGTGCCTTTTTCTTTGAATGCAATACATCCACCCTTTGTTAATTCGAACTCTACTGTAATTGTCAGTACACTGGGATTGCATCTTTCAATCTGGAATGTCCCATGTTGATGTGCTAGCTCATGGACTCAATCCACGGGTTTCACACGGCATACTCCTATGTCCCTTGCCGGACAAATCAAGGTAATCAGTTCTGACCATTACTTATATAGCCATCTATTCATGCAACATCACTATCTAACTGATATTGCTACATACGGTTGCACAAGTTGTGCACTGTATAAATTTAAAAAGTGTCCTTTCCATTGTAGACTATGTTGTGCAATACAAAGCATGCACCGTCATATATGAAGGTTGTGAATCTATCCATTTCCTTTAAAAAAAAAAAACTCAAGATCACTCTAAACATCTAAGCATAAAACAGCTTATGTATGTACTGTTTTTCATACCTGGCTCTCATCTGTAACAGGACAGTAAGAACAGCTGATAGGTGTGCAGGGAAGATTAAATAGAGGAACCCCCTTCCTGCCTATAACATCAGCATGCGGCCTTCCCTTTCCTCACCTTCAGTGAGATGGATGTGCCGCAGAAATGCACTTTGTCTCTGCTCCCGACGCAATAGCGTGAACAGCCCTCCCTGATACAAGCTCTAATGGATGGCCTGTCGGTCCCGCTTTCTCTCAGCAGTTACCAACCCGATGCATTTCCCTTGTCTGATAAAATGCCACCCGTGCCCTTTCCTGAACTGTTTGAAGCTCTGACTTTCCCCAACCTCTTCCTACAACACTTGTCGCCTTCACGCACGTCAGCCTGAGAGGCACTAGACAACGGTTCTCTCGAGCCCTGCTGCAGAATGTCCCTCGATTTTAACACGGAGACCATGCTTTGCATTAGCCGCACAGTTTAAAACCTAACTTTGAAAGAGAAGCGCAAAAAGAATCTCATGAATTAATTGGAAATATTAAACACAAGTTACGTGGCATATTTCAAAAGTTGCTGAAAGAACTTGTCTTAAAAAGCTTACATTATCTTTTAATCTTCTCCTAAGACTAAAACCTGATCAACAAACTAAAATATCACATTTACTGGAGTACTTTATATAGGCACAGGCAACATTTTCAAAAGTATTTCAAATGTGATAAAGTTTATAAGGAATTCAAAGACTATAAAAATATATTCATTGGAAAATTGTGCCATTAGAATTACCATCGCGCTTCAATATAAGTGATACATTTTGAAATCTGTTATCCTCATAGAATCCAGTGAAGCAGAATGCAATATTCCAAAAAGAACCTCAACATTTAAGTAATGATTAAGTTGTTTGTCATGCAAATTAACCAACTCTGCTTTTCCATTCACTTATGTTATAATTGTAGAATCATTTATCCTCAATTCTGGGCCATGGTCTATTGATAGTAGACCCTACTATAATTTTATCTTTAAGTTTATGTGATTCTCACCTTCACATAGCTGATGATCTTTAAAGAATGAGTGCATGAGGCTTCTATTTAAAGCAGCACCAGTAAATCAAAGCATCTTTTTAAAATGCAAAGAGCTATCATAAAATGTTAGGTTTATCTAGGGTGGCCAACCTCTCGTATTAGTCAAGGTAATTAATCTAGCTGCTGTTATGCTAACAGCCTCCAAGTCTCAGTGGCTTTAAAAAACAAAAACAAAAACAGAAAAACAAAGTTCAATTCTTGTTCAGGTCAGTCACCTGTAGGTCAGGCAGCTATATGGAGCAGCTCCAGGTGGTGACTCAGGGATCCAGCCTCTCTTGCGCCCTCTTGTGGCATCACTGTACCTTAGGGCTTTCTCAGAGTTCTTATCTGGATGTTCCACATTAGTGAAAACAGGCAAAGTACACCTGCAGAGGATCATGCAGGTAACTTTTGGCTGGGCCTGAGTGAGTCATACGGTCCCAGCCTAAGTATAGGGGAAGTAGGAAAATGTCGTCTTGCCCCAGTACTCATTAAGATAAAACTGTATATTTAGCCATTAGACAATTTCTACTCCAATTGTACTTACAATTTGGCCCTGTCCACCAGGGAATATGCCATATCTTTGTAAATATGGTATTTTATGTGTTTAGATTTATACCATTTGTTAAATTAGCCAAGACAAATTTTAATAAGCAATTTGAAGTACATATTTATAAAAATATATTCATTGAAGATTTTTCCTTTAGAGAAACATCATCATTCGTATTGTATAGATAATGTAGTTTGAAACCTTAGACATAATCAGTGAAGCAAATTTTATATCGCAGATTTCAATATGAAAGTGATTATGTTTGCTTACTGTGTAAAGTGTATATAAGGAATTATATCATTTGCTACTTTGGAGATGTGATGTATTTGCCAGGTAAGATAAACAGCAAAAAATCACAAAAAATCATTCAGAGGAGTTGAACTTAATGAGTAGAGCCACTTCTAGAAGAACCCCCAGATTTGAGGGTCTCCTATATGGAAGGCCTATTTTCTTAACAAACTGATACTTAGTTACATGACAGTGTTTCCTTTCCAGGAACACGTCAGTAGATTTTAGGCTGCTACCATTCTAATTAGGAAAGCTGACGTTTCCTTAATTAGAAAGACTGCGCTTAACATAGTATTTGACAGTGTTAAATATTGGTAAATTACAATCACTTTATTCAGAGCCCATTACACAAAGAGATGGGATTGTGAAACATTCACCAGTTAGCTCTCGCCACACGGAAGTGGTTCATGGTGTTGGGAAACCAAGGACGGTCAGGGCCTTAGGAAGCATTAAAACCTCACACTCACGCTGTCCCGGCAGGTTTCCAGTTGTCACGGATGATGTTAAAGAAAAATTATTCAGTGCTGCTTGTTAAACTACAGTAAGGAAGACTGTACTCAGGACCATTGCGATAGGTGTAGGGACGACAGAAATGGGGCTTGCAGTGGGGGAGAGAGATTGGGCTCTACACTCAATACAGCTGCGCAAGGTGGGGGGGTCGTGGATAGAAAATGACTAAGAGGAGACATCGGGGTGAGGATTCTAGCTGAAGCCAGCCCAGGTGACCAGACGTGCTCTGGGGGAGGGTGGAGGAGGAGGAACCCGATCACATATCCAGAGTGACCAGATACTGAGGGTAAGGGGCTCCTGCTAAATTGACTTTAAGAGGGTTCTTGTCAAAACTGGATTGCACAAGGAGGTGCACAGGTGGTCCTTGGAGAAGGTCCAGGAGCCGGGCTAATGTCTGTCCAAGCAGGGACTCTGTCCATGGAGCCTGGGATGGGTGTGAGGTCCCTAGAGATCACACAGTTATGACTTAAGATGTTTGAGGGCATTTACGCCACACGTCACATTCTCTGGGCACTAAAGAGAAAGTAGTGAGGCTTAGCCTTTATATCGGAAAACTAGAGGCCTGCACGAGTCATATCCACTGCCAAGGGTCACGCAGCCTCTGCCTGCTTCTCCACGGCCACTTCTCGCCTTTTTACTAGAAGTGCGTGATCGAACGCGAGCCTATCCTGGTCCCAGCAGTGTGCCCTCCGCTCCTCTCTCTCACCGTTCCAGGAGTTTGTTCTGACTCTGGTTTGGTTTTCCTAAGGAATCCAGTTGAGAAAGAGAGAAGAGACAACAATATTTTGCCTATCAAATTTCTGCAAGACACATTCAGTCGTATTTTACGGCTGTGCTGGTACAAATTCCAACATGATCTCCAACCTCCAATATTGATTTTTTTTCCTTCTGATTTTAAAAGAAATTAAAACATTTTTGTGGACCCCTAGAAGGGCCTTAGAGAGTGTGCCCGATGGGGGGTAAGCTGGGTTTGCTCTGCCTTCTGATTTATTTGTTTTTTATCCCTCTCTGCAAGACTCAGCCCTTCTCTTGAGCTAAGAAGGGATTCGATAATCTTTGCAGAACTGAAACTTGTATTTCCCATTGCTTCAGCTCATGCCCAAATCCAGTAAACATTCCACATGCTGTCGAACTGAATCACGTTAGAAAGGCTGGTATGACAGCACACAGCATTTTTAATTGCCAAGAAAAATTTTATTTTAACTTTGCATTAACACATTCCAAGGAAACTTTTTACTTGATGTAATCATTTTGAAGATAGTATTTTCCAGAGATGTGACAAACACTTCTGTTTTGTTTTCCTCCACTTTTCACTATATGCCCTTTGGGGAAATCTGAAAAGTCAGCTTTCCTTCTTGAATCTTGAGTCCTACAGATACGCAGACTGCCATTTTGCTTTTCATGCAGTTCCTGCCGAATTTGTAAAATGATGCCTATGTATATGTTACTAAACTGCTTAACTCTTAACGTCTACGTAATGCTAAGAATATAAAGATTTAAAAAAAATTGTTTAAAGCTTCAAAACCCACTAAGGTTTTGACATAGCCTCCAGAGGTAATATCAATAGATGCTTTGAAAACAAGTAGCCGTGCCTTACAGCTCTGTAAAACACCAACCAAGCAACAAACAGCTATGCCTTGAAGAAGGTTTGTTGGGTTTCTCCTGGACAAAAGAATTCAAATTTCCTGTTATACATTCAAAGCAAAAGTTTCAGATGGTAAATGGTTTGAAGTCTAAAATAACTATGGTTATTAGAAATAAACCTGATTTTCAAATGTCCTGAAATACAATCGTGATCGCAGTTATTTTGAGGCACTTTTAAGCTCAATACGTTTGCATCTAGAGGTGAACTTTGTCCCTCATTTGCTGTTAACATTTTATAGATCAAACAGCTAATTCTCCACCAAATAGGTGTTCACATAATCTATAAAAGCTCTTCAAGTTACTTAATCCTCCAACATACATTCCCATATTATCAAGTATTTTCTGAAAGTCCACTTGCATTGAATGTGCTAACCTTTGAGTAAACATTGTCACCTTTAAGCATAAATTCACAATAGTGGCTTTAACTAGTTTTTGCATGATAATATCAGCAACAATCCTAACATCATCAATACGGGAGCACACTCTTTATTAAGAATGTTTTCTAAAACAAGATGACAGATTTTCCTCAATTTCTGGAATAAGAAATCCACGTTAAACGGAAGACTCCTGTTTGCTTTCCAGCTTTCAACTATTCCAGGGTGGCGGTGGGGGTGGGGATCACTTCTTTTTTGTTGTTGTTTGTTTTTCGGGAAAGAAAAAACAAAAATTAAAGTCTGAAATAGAACTTTAAGAGGAGCTGGGGAAACACTGTTGAATCCTGGACATTCCCTGAGGTGGAGGGTAGCGGAGAGGAAATGCTAGCCAACTTTCAGAAAGCCCAGGACAGCTACATCCTCTCCAAGCCACCACATGGGGTCCGGGCATTTCATTGCCCTGCACTGTCTTGGGATGGAGCAAATGCTGAGTAAACAGGAGGTGCTTTTGTGGACAAGGCCACAAAAGGGGTGAATGGGTAAGCAGGTGGGTGTTTCATCTCCCGATTTATCCACAAAGGAATTCAATCATACTGTTGGAGAATGTCTCCTGTCTGAAGAAGTGACCGCACCTCACATTCCACAGGTGGAAGGGTCTCTGCTCAGGACGGGCTGGTGGTCCAGACTCTGACGCCATCCCCAGCTGTATCGCGATCAGCCACTTCCCTGTGGAGCCGGGTATGCATTTTCCCCCGTCGACTGGGGTTTGCAGGAAATGGAATTAAAACGAAACTGTGCAATTCGTTGTGGCTGGATGGCACAGATATTTCTCAGCCATGGGATAAAACTACACAGAACAAAAGAATTGACCCTCACTACTGTGCTGCCACCACTAACTTGTGCCTAGAAGTGAAGATAATCATGCTTGTGTGTATAGATCGTGGACTGCTTGTGGGGCGCTTTCGTTCCTCCTGAAATATCACAGACGTTCCAAGCCAGTGATTCTGAATTATGCTGGAAGAGATTTCCTCAACAGTAGCATCCCCAAAGTGGCCTTTTAATTCAGAGCTTCCATTTCCTAAAAACCAGTGGAACCCAACTATAATGCTACAAGTTATGGAATGGTAATCAGTTCAGGAGAGATTTGTCTTGGGATTATTGTTAATGAAGGATTTCACAAAAAATTATTGTGCAAAAAAATTTATTTGTGAGCCTCTACTTTTTTTTATTTAAATACTGATAAGCCTCTATGTCCCTATTTTAAATATCTTAACCTTCTTGAAGAAAGAAAAACTCTGCGTGTGTGTATATGTGCATGTGTGTGCGTATACATATATATATGTAAAGTATATATGTGTACATCTCTATATATGGTAAATAGCATTTAATATGTGTTCTAACTAATACCAGTAATGATGACTAGTCTTCCAATAACCCAATCAGAACTTACCATGATGTGTTACTCGTAAAGAAGATGGCCTTTGTTCACTAGAAAGTTGTGTATGTTAAGATTGACTAAACTTAGCTTAAACTTGGCTATCTTTTGTATCATGCTGCTGGGGAGTCTTGGTGGTTACTGCATAACTTCAGATCATGGAGCGAATGATACCGTATGCCAGTGAACACACATGTATGCTGAGGGGCGAATTAAGGTGACCTTCTGCACCTTCCTGTTACCTGTCTGCACTACTCAAGTGCACGCCCTTCTATCCCACCACCAGGAGTCCAGGGACTCTGGCCAGGGACGGCACAAGTCCACCATCTTCCTCTCTGCACACTGCAGAACTTATTCCTCACCTCAACCCCCTAGCTGAGTAACTGTAGAGCTCTTGTTCAAGCCTTCAGGTGACAAAACAGAGAATCGGTCCAAACCCAAGACTCGGACGGGGTTCGCTTCACCCAGTGCACTCCCAGACGTGGTCCGTAAGCAGATGGTGCGCCTGTCCACACGCATCCATCTGGCCCACAGACATGGCTAACGGCTCACTAGCGCGTCCTGTTTTTCTCTGTCGCACTGGCAAGATAGGCCGGAGGAAGGACAGCAGAGCTGCAGCCAGGGCTTCCACAATTGGTTCCCCAGTGACAATTGATTGGGGACCTCTGACAGGCTCCGGGTGTGCTCGTCCGCAGCTGCCTGCATGACTTTGAGGATCTCATGGAACCGGGGCTCGGTGGTTGGGGTTAGTGGGTTTCTCTCGCTTGGGTCTTTGGAAATGTCGAACAGCAGAGGTGGGTCGTGACGTGTAACGAATTTCCCGAAACAGAAGCACACGTGCGTGGAGAAGCACCCGTTGGAGCCTGCGGGGCTGAACTTGGGGGTGAAGAAAAAGGCTTTCCAGATGGACGTGCCTGCGGTTTAAAAGGACGGGAATGGTGTTAGGTGTTGAGCATCACTGTCATGGTACTTGCCACAAATGAGAGAGTGACACAGAAATTAGGCCGTCACGTGCTCTAAGAAGGTGAAGGTTTACCAAGCAGCAGGCAGGACGCTGATGTGTACCTGAGGGATTATGAAGCCACACGAGGCACACGCGCAGCCAACGCGAACAATCGCAAGCATGCTGGGACCTCGGTCAACAGTCTGTTTTCTCAGTTTTGAGAAAGTCCAAAAACGCTGAATCAAGAATTAAATGAGGCTAGAAGTGAGGTGGGGACAGCAAATGGGGAACAGAGATGACCTTTGTGGGGTGAGGGAGATGTTCTAAAATTAGATCATGACCAGGGCTGCACAGCTCTATAAATTTACTAAAAATCTTTGGATCGGAATATCACAGCATGCAAATCATACCTTAATGAGTGTTGGAAATTCCAAATTAGGTGAAGTCATCCACACCAGATGGTTAGTTTTAAAATGTAAGTTCTGGGTTCTGTTAAACCCCCAAATATTGAAATTTCTTGGAAAAACTGACTTACAAACAAATGAAAAATTGGAAATAACTGATTCATTTCCAGTTTCTCGGACAATGTTCTGATTTTCTGGGGAGCTGCGTGCTCTCACACACCCTCTGAGACAGGTCTAAAAATGTTTCCTGGGTGTGAAAAATGTAGCAGGTAAAAACAGAGAACTAAAATGCATGAACCAACAAGAGTTAGGTGCAGAGCGTGAGCATCCGTACAGCTTTTTGCATAAAACCAAGGAGATATTCCCACTGGGAAGCGCCACACACTTAGGCAACTCGCCCTGATCATCTGCACGTAGAATGACGGCGGCAACTTTGGTAATTATAGGAATTTTGTGATTGACTGATCAAAATACAAGATATATAAATTAGTGGAATCAATTTAAACCAACAGTCACTGGTACCTGTGCTGTCCCCAGATTGCCCCTGACCTCAGACAAGGTTATTCACGGGAAAAGTCAGCCTCTGTCTGGTTTGTGTTTGGAAGAAGCAGCTAGGAAACGCAGGGCAAGCAAGGTGAACATGTTCCAGATGGATCTATTAAAGGGGATTCTTAATGAGGTGTCTGCGGACCGCGGCGTAGTTGATTCTGGGAGAAGCGGGACATGACATCCCTTTGACTTTACACGGGCTTAGCGCACTTGCCTTCCAAAGATAAGGTCAGGCCGGCGCGCAGACACGCCGGGCTGCAGGAAGAATTTCGGGCCCTGGTAACCATCTCCAGCAGAGATTTAAAAGGCAGGGGGTAACCTAAAGATTCCTTACATCCCTTCCTCTCATCCTGCTTTCTTCCTGGGTATGAGAGATTTCCTTCAGAAGCCGTTTCGGAGGCAGGCTGACAGAGCCGGTCCTTTGCAGCCTTAGAATCCCCTGCCAGGGTCAGCGGGGGAGTCTGTACAGAGAGAAGTGAGCCGGGAAGCCCCTTCCTGTTCTGCAGCCCAGCGCTGCAAATCTGGAGGGCGTTTGACACTTGACATTCCGGTCAAGCCTCAGCATGTTTCAAACCCCAAGAGATTGCAGGCTCCTGGAATGAATTCATTTTAAGGGCCTGTACCTTCCACTTGCTTTTGAGAGCCGCTCACACGGATGCTGCTATTACCACCTGCGTGCGATCCGCCCCAGATGGGACCTGGAAGACGGAGGGGAGGCCCCGGCCACGGCCCACAGGCCTGCCCACCCGGGAGTGGTGGCATCGCTAAGGAGTTCGGGAAGAAGGCTTCCTTTTTCTAAACAATTATTTAGCACGCTCTGAGGCTGGTTGCCTTTTGACCCTCTAATTTGTAGTTTTAAAAACTTTTCATAAAAGGACAGATTGCTTAGTCTCTGCGCTGTTTCTTGGGACCACTTTGAATTTTCTCCGACGAGAGAAACAGAACTGCGTTTCCGTGAACGTCGGTCTGCAAGGGTCCTACCTCGGGAGCGTGTCCTGTTGCTCATTAGGAACCCAGGAACTGACATCTCCAAAGCAGTCATTTAAAACACGAAGACAGCTCGGACTTGGGGGGCGAGGCGGGGCAAGGGCAACATACATAACCTAAACATCTGTACCCCCATAATATGCTGAAATAAAAAAACAACAACAACAACAAAAAACACGAAGACTAAAATCCCAGTCGCTTGATAAAATAGGAGGCACCTGGCCCCACATTATATTTTTAATGGGCAAATTTAGTCCTGTGTTCCAAAATTATTTTGATAGCTTACTCCCTCCTGGATATCCTCATATACTTGAAAAATGTTGAATTAAAAAAAATGTTCTTTTCATTACTGTATTTTTAAAATTCTCGTCTATTGGTCAATGGTGAGAACCCCGAGAAAGCCTGCTTCTCTCTCACCACTGCAATAGGTGAATATTCTGACCACCGCGGGCACTTAGCCTCATTGACAGCTGACAGCCAATGACGTGGGGAAGGAAGTCTCAAATTTTATGTAAAGCATGCAGAAAAATTAAGGCGGACAGCATTTTTTCGTTGTTGTTAAAGTATTCTAAGCAGTGATAAGGATAATAATTCTACTGAGGTTTAAAAAATGCTCCCGAAAGTTAAGAGAACTAGGATTCTCACAATTGTCACAATGCATCGTCAGCAACATATGATAGTCAGAGCAATGCTACATCACCGCACTATAACACAACGCTTTGGAAACCACCACCCATCCGGCGAAACACATTTTTATGTAAAATTACCACTAAAAAAAAATGTGACTCAACTCATGAGAGAAGAAAGCTTATAGGCATTTGACAAAGAGGCAAATAGAATTTAAGTGAGAGAAGCATTATGCCCAAGCAAGATCTGGACTCGGCATCTTTCACGTATAATCCTAGGACAGCTATGTTATTAAAATTAAAATAAGCTACAAATGAAGTTAAATAAAGAGATCTCGCGGTTCCCTGGTCAGGTGGCCAGGAAGCCCCCAAAATGAGCGGATGTGGTCCCCAAGAATAAAAAGAGAGAGGGCGCAAAGCTGCTGCATCTTTGAAAAGACAGGAGCTGAAACTTCAAACTAGTTCTGAGGTCCATGTTGCCAGTTTGGTTAAGGGCTTAACTCCAGGCGTCGACACTTGAGGTTGAAATCCCAGCACTGCAATATCCTGACTATGGGATGCTGGACACAGATGCTCTCACCTCTCTGTAGCCCAGTCTGCTCCTCTGTTAAATGAGGATAATAATAGCTCCTGCCTGGTGGCAGTGCTTTGAGGATTAAACATTCAGTCCTACATGTGATGCTCTCAGAAGGCTGCCGGGTCTATAGCAAAGGCTGCACCTGAGTTAGCGGCTGCGAATTTATGCACAGAGCACACTGGTTTCTGCCTGCCCTTAAATCTGTTGCTACTGTGATACGTGTCTTCAGACATGTTTTCGCCTCAGCTAAAGATCATGAAAGAATATGGAAAACTAAGTTTAAATGGCTTCCACACATGGGCTCCCAATGTATCACTCAGATTTAGACTTTCCGTGATGAATGTTGTTCGACTGCTAGCCTTGGTGAGGTTGATATGGCTGCCTGGAGGATTACACGTATATATCACATAAAGCACACCCAGATATTTTGGGTCTTCGGTCTTGGCAATGTTTCCAGCTCTCTCGCCATCTTGGAGTTCTTCAAGAACCATTTCAAATACTGCTCTACTTTTCCTCTGGGAGGGACCCACACCTGAGGGACCCTAGTTTTGCCCTCTCAGTAATGTTGATATCATCTAATGAACTGATGTCTTCACATCTACTCCGTGGTCCCCAGGACCTGGCCACCTCCTTACTCTTGCGGTACACCTCAAAAATCATTCAACACAGTCCCCTATCCTCAGACAGCCACTCCACACCAACTCTCCAAATCTTCTCTCAGACCCAAAGATCTTATAATGTGTCTGCACCTGGAGCCACTATGAGGTCACCTGTGTCTTGTAACTCAATTCACACAAACTATGCAAAAGCAGCTTGGCCCCAAGCACTCTCTCTGACCCCCAAGGCTCATTGCTGCCCATTCATAACAGCCCAAACCTCTGAACTATTCACCCCTGGGCTAATGTATTACAGATCAAGTTCTGTCTGCTTCCTGTGGCTGGCTGCACTGGAACTCGAGATGTGGAAGCAGTGAGGAGGAGGAGGAGGGGGAGGAGGAAGCAGCTCAGGTGGCTGGGAACACCTGCTGCACAGCCAGGCAGGTTGAGAACAACTCTCACTTTTCCCATTGAGGCCTGAGTATTTGGTGACAAAATACTCCCTTCCACTAAGCCTCGGTATCTGCATATGAGGGACAGGAATATAGTAAATACAACCTGGTACTAAGAGGGTGTGTGACGCACACAGGACTCTTCCTTCACCTCCCCCACCCTGCCTGTGTATGGGGAAAGTCCCCCCAGCCTTCAAGGCCCTGTCGCGTCTTCCTCTCCAAGCCCCTACGAGTTCCCAGCTGGAAGTTTCTGGTGTCCCTCTGTTCCTTTCGCCAGTTTGCACCACTCAGCCACTTCCTGCGTTCCCCAATTCTCTTGCTGGATTACTTCCTGTCTAAGAATTTTATCTCCACATCTCATAAGTGCACAGTACCTAGTGCCTTACATGTAATAGGTGGCCAAAAAAACTGTCGCATACTTTAAAAAATGAAGGGGATAATGGCTATTAGCTGAAGGTTGTGAAAGAGAGGAGAGAAGCTGGCTGTCATACTGAGATCCGGCGTGGGCAGACAGCAAGCCCAGTGTGTTTCGGTATCTCTCCTCGGGGGCTTCCCAGAGCCTTCTGCCTAAGACCATGCCATGGCCTCCAGCTGAGAGGATTGACAGGCGACTTAGAGGCACCAGAGAACGGCATCTGGCCACAGCAGATCACCAAGCGGGGCAGTCAGAGAGCTTGGAAGTGCATTTGCTGTGGGGTCTCTTGGTGGCACAAAGTGGGCAGTCATCAGGAATTCGTGAGGCCAGCATGAACTGCTTGTGCCTTCAGAAAAGAATGTTCGTGGAGAGGCATGAAAAGTGCACATGAGGGCAGCCAGGAGGGTGCGGGTCAAGGACAGAGCAGGTAGAAGGAAGACGAGAGCTGACGGCTCCAAGGACAGACACACTTGGGGAATAAGAGAATGAATGTGGACACAGTCCACAGAGACACAGAGATGCCCAGATACATGGTTAGGCAGAGGGAGCATCTTTGCGATCATGAGTAAAGGAACAGGATGTCTTAGGGGAGGAGGTTCCAATGAACAGGGACAGACTATGAAAGCAGACGGTGTTGGTTGTAAATCCCAACTTTGCCATCAACTCTGTTACTATATGCCAATAACGTGACTTTCTATGCCTCTGTCTCCCTGTCTACAACTGGGAGGAATAATGTTGGGAAAGACCACTAGCTGTTCTCCCAGGCTTCCAGAGCCATCAGATGTTCCAGGCACGTGGAGACCCACGACAAGACTCCACTTCCCAGCCTCTGGGGAAGTGAAGTGTGAACAGGTGATGGACCTCCCGGTCTCTGGGAAGAGTGTGGATATCTTCCTTGGGAGATAGTTGACCTGCCCTCTTTTCTTTCCATCTTTTGCATCCAACCCACTATTGTCCTGCCCTGAGGCTGGACACAAGCATCACTCACCATGACGATGAAGCTTCTATACATTACAGGGGGTGGAGGAGGAGCCTGGAAGACTCTGCATCCCACAGACTTTGTGGGCCATTCACCTCTAGACTTCGCTCATGGGACAGACATACAAACGTCTCTCTCATGTAAGCTACTGTGTTTTGTTTTTTTTGTTTTTGGGATTTTTTTGTTTTCTGTTCCTCACAGCCAAATCTGAAACTAACATAGTCATAGTATCTCTTAATTAGGAGAATTCAACGAGATATCAAATGCAAAGTGTTGGTGAGAGTGTCTGGCAGACAGTAAATATGGAACAAATACAAGTGTTTACTGTTGCCAAGTATGTCTCCAAAAGATATACAATGGTCACATTAAAAACATGACAAATTTTAAGATTATGAGATTAGCAAAGAAAAAAGTCTTCAACCACCTACAAAACAGTTTTGTATAGAAGATACAAAGGTAAGGAAGACACAAGTAGCTGTTAAGCATTACATGCCTTGGTCAGAACTAAAATGTCCATGTGGAAAAACACCAGGTCCGACAGCTGACGGGAGTGAGTCAGGAGGGGGCTGGAGACACAAGGAGGCACATGGGCAGCACTGAGAGATGCCCATGTTGAAGTCAAAGAAAAGAAATGTGTAGAATACCATAGAAAACCGATGAAACAGTGGCAAGGGGGAGAGGTCAGAAGTAACCTATGATCAACACATCAGGATAAGTTGGGTGCCGAGACAAGACTGAGCAGGGTGTTTGAGCACTCAGGCACACCAGTTTTTTGGTTTGTGGCTGTTTTTCTGGTATTCAAGAAGGATAATTCAATTCTGATTTATTTTGTCTCTAGCAGGTAGTAAGTTTACACTGTGGCATGTTAACTAAAGTGAACAGTACTTTTTCATTAATGTAATCTTAGGTCCGACATAGTACGACTTTAGTTGAAAAGTCAGTATCTGTCTCAAAAATGGTTGATCTTGTCTATAAGGTAATATGGAGTTCCATATGAAAATATATGTTTAATAGATTACATTGGAGAAAACAAAATCTATTTATGAGGTTATTTTTTTTTCCCATTAAAGAAAGTGAATTGTTGGGAAACGTAAGTCCGTTATGGATGTGTCTGAATGAAAACGATATAAAATAAATAAAATAAAAATTTAAAAGTTCAGGGAAACCTTTTCCAACTGCCTAAGTCACTCCTCCCCCAAGGTCACCAAAGCAAATTCTGTCCCTCTTGGGGTGATAGTACCTATACGCGTCATGCACTTTGCTCCTGTGCCCGGTGGGCACGTAAATGAATTAATGAGTGCGTGTGAAAGAGAGCAGAAGCTTGTGGCAATGCAGCATTTGGCCGAGCTATTCGCAAAGGAAAAAGAAATCCTAAGACTTAAAATACATCCTTGAAAAGGTTTACACATGTACGCTTTTTCTTAATTGCTACCAAAGTTACGGTCGGGTGAGAGCATGTCCTTTTTATGGTAAGTTGAAATATGGGAATGTTCTCGGTGAGGTGAAATTTGGATCTACTGAATTTCACATTACTTCAGCTGCAGCCCTCGATATTTTATTTCTGACCCTTCAGCTCCAGCTTGTGATAATGAGATGAGGAAGGGCACGCAATGGTGCAAACCACAGTTATGAACGAAGATGAAAGCCAAGCGCGGCCTTCCCGATACTGGCCAGCTCCTGAGACATGAGCGGCTGTAATTAGAATCTCCTCTCTTTGATTAGGTGTACTTTAGAGGCAGAATTAATTGTTTAATTAAATGAAAATTTTAAATACTGAATACTGCAAGCATTTTTCCTCACTTACCATGGTAAGGCTGGTTTTAATTTTAAACCATTACTCAGCTCTTATTTTGAGAAGAATGTGCCTTTCAGAAAGTTGGATATGAACACATTCCTTTAGAATGAATTCCATTATCCTATTGCTTTTTGTTGTAATTTTTATTTTTTTATGGGTACATATTAGATGTAAATATTTTCAGGGTCCGTGTAATAATCTGGTGCATTCATATCATCAAATCGGGGTAATTGGGATGCCCATCACAAGTTAATATTAACGGAGTGTGTCCATGTCCAAATAGTGAGAGATAATAGAAGAGAATAATTCAAATGTTCCTAGTGTTGTAATTTTTAAAGTAAGGGTTTTAAAATTTTTTTAATCACAAGAGAAAAAAAAATTTCTGGCAAACATGAATTGAAAATGGAGCAGGATTTATGGGGCCCTGCTGATTCGACATGAGGACGGCCACATTCTTCTTCAGGAGAAAGAATGGTGTCAGTGCCCTGTTCCTCTGAACTAATTCTTGTAGCTTCCTGGAGAGCCCGTTTCCTCACAAAAGAATGACATTTCAAATATATGTGACTTTTTTTTTTCCCTAGAAGATGTCAAGATTCCATAAATGCTTGTAGAAAACGCTTTAAGCTGTTAATTATGTACAACACTGCATTGTGTCCCATAGCTACTCCATGGATTGTGGTGTGACCAGCTGGTTTGAGGGCTTTCCCATTAATGTGAGCATTTATTTCATAGATTATACTCATTGGCTTGAAAATCCTGAAGCCAAGTATCTATCTACTTTCTAAGATGAATTTCGCCCATAAAATCAAGTTGTCATTGTGTTGAATTTTTAATAACATTAATTCATATGTCAAAAGTTAAGGCCAAAATTTTTCATACACATTGAACAGTAAATTTTAACTCAAAATTCCCACTTTAATGCCAGAAAAGTTATCCAGGTTACAATAATGCTTTCATGAGCTCTTTTAAAATATAATAGGAATAATGATATCAGATCATAATTAAATTTTGTCATTCAACTTGCTGAGACAACTAAATTATACAGAAGACTTTGTATATAAAAAGTTAAAAGGGTTTCATGTTTCTAAAGGGTGAAAACAGAATGCTAGCTCTAAGTTTTTGGAAATAAGTATTTAATGAGCCTGAAATTGTAACAATTAGGCCTCTGAATAATCAAGACAAAGAGTAATTGCATCTTAAAAACATTTCCAATCAGTCTTAGTTTACTGATATCAATGAACTGCTGGGAATCTAGTTCTCTCAGGGAAAAATCAAGCCTGGATTTGTTGCATTTGCCAATTGCTGTAAACACTCCCAACATGGCTGAATTAAAACTGACAATAGTTTAACAACCAGCTGGCAAGATTCCTGAATGACCAGGAGCTGGTTCCAACCTGTTAATGAACCCTGATCTTTAATTTCTCTTTTCTAATAAAGAATTCTGAGGTCAGGTGGCAACTCTCTTATCCCTAAGATTTATGGGAAGTGATCTACATCATCCAGGGATTATTGACAATCTCCTACCAAAGCAGATCTGAGATGACCTAAGCACTCTCACTCAACTAGTACGGAAGACCTGTCTTTCCTGGGGGACAGGAAGCTCCATTTGAATGAGTCACACTTTCTTTCCTTATGCATTCCCGTATCAGCGGCACTGTGCACAGATAGTAGCATCAGGCTCCAAGATGTAAGTAACGCCTGGGCAGAGAGCTTTGTTTGTTTTGCTCACTGACAGCTATCTGCACTGGCGCAGTTCGTTCCACATATTAGGTGATCAATTTATATTTGTAGAAAAAATGAGTAGACAAAATACTAAATAACTAAACACCAAGCCATGCATAAAAGCCAAGACAGAAAAAACATGCCTACTGAGTTGCAGATATAATCTGAACAGTGAATCATAAATGATTCATAAAATCCATGGTTTTTTTAGACCCTTTAGCTTGATGAATGATTCTAGCCTTGAGATACTGTGATTTCTCCTTTTTTGGTGCTGGTTTCAAGCATAAGAGTTTGAGGAACTGCACAAAGAGGAGCTGTTACTTGTGCCTGTCTAAGAAGCAAGTTTTATCGCAGGGCCAGTAGCCTCTCAGAAACTGGGTCTTGTTTTTCTCACTTACTCCTATTTTCTGTCTCTTCCTGTCCCTCCTTCTCCTTACTCCTCCACATAACATGTTCCTTCAGCCCCTGATCCAATATGTTTCTTCCGGCCTCTCTAGCTGGGGGGTTGGCTGCATTCAAATGTGCTTCTGCAAGGTCCAGGACACGAGATCAGCCTTCTGTAAACACCCAGGAGTCACAGCAACTCTGTTCTTTATATCCTCACGGGCTCCGTAGAAAAACGAACGGAGTGAAGCCGACCTCTCACTTATTAGAGGGCTCAGCCCTCCATGCTATAAATGGATCTAAAAAAGAAGCGGTGTTCCTAGGGAGACTAGGAATTGTGGCCACGCTGACGAGATACGTGCATAAGATACTTCCCAGTCTAGAATCCCAAGCCCGTGTTTTTGTTTTTCATCTTCTACAACATATCACCAGGAAACTGCCCAGACTTAAGGTAGGAACCCTGGAGCATCAACCTGGTGTGATTTGTGTGGCTAATGGGAGGGCTGTAATGTTCCACTTTCAAAACAATGGAAAGGCTGCTTTTTAAATGCTAAGTCTTTGGTAGATGGTCTAGGTGAGCAGGGTGGGGAGAGATTCATTGAAAGACAGTATGAGAATCACCCTGAGTTTCAGAAGGAGCCAAGAGTTGAGTGGTCATGACATGCCCTGGTGAGTCTAGCCTCTAGGAGCAGAACCCTAAAGTTCATTCCAAGGTTTTGAAAAAAAAAAGTCTGAAATCCATTACCACACTTAGGATCATAACTTGGTTTCCTTTGTTCCTTGATGCTAGTTGGAAATAGCACCGTAAAACTGTTGGAAAACCCAAATTAGATCCTGTTAGGATGCACAATTTAAAGAACCCCCAGTTTGGGAATGTGATAACATCAAAGCATTTTAACTTTGCTTTAAATATCTAAATCTAGTAAATACACATGATGAGTAACAAAACATATTTTCAGTGAATCAGGATCTACCATCTTTGAGGCTGGAGAAAGAAAGGTAAATATTTAAATGCCCTTCGTTCACTCATTCGTTCATTCATTCATTCATTCTCTAGCATTTAGCACAATGCTAGAGGAGAGAAGAAAATGCTTTGAGTGCAGACAGGGCAGGTGGCATATCAGAGGGGTCTTGGGGAGATGGACATGCACCCTCCAGGAAGGAAGAGGCAAGAAGTGCTTCCAGGCAGAGGAACCTGCAAACGCAAGGCACAGCAATGCACAGAGCACAGCGGCTATTCGGCTGAAACTCAGAGTGGGAGGAAGTGCAAGAGGAAAGCCGGGCAGCTGCCGAAGCAACGAAGGGTGGACCACAATGCCCTGCTGAGAACTTGCCATTCCTCTGCTGGGAAAGAGGCGTTCAGCTGGGTGCATGGCACAGCCCCATGATGTTGTACCCGGACAAGCATGTGACCAGAAGGATAAAGAGACGAGGACGAGGGAAGAAAGGACAAAGCAAAGCATGGTGGCATTTTTAGCCATCTGTTGGCCTCCACAGAGCAAAGCTGTCTTTTGATTTCATCCACTATGACAGAGGTTGTGCAAAGAGTGAGGAGGGTGGCAAGGTCTGTTTACTCACTGTTTCGCGGGTGCCAGCGCACGGCGTTTAAGTAGGCATTGCAATAGTGGAAGAGAAATTCGTGGTCAGAGAGTTGGCTTTTCCTCTGGAGCAGAGGCATCAGATCACGTCCATCGATGATCCTGTGTGATAAATCAGTTGGGCATCAGCCACCTTGCCCTTGGCCGCAGATGCCCTGACTTCTGAAATGTCCTTCTGGACAACCCAGAGCGCAGTGGGGTTCCACAGTCGTAATTAAACCACCCATACAAAGAAAACTAACCCCAGCTGGGAGCCGTGGGCAGCACGTTGACCCCTGCTCTGTCCATATATTACCTCATTAGAGCTCCAAAGAGCAGCATGAGTTGGGACTGTCTTCATCCCCATTGTAGAGATGAGAAAACAGAGGCTCAGAACATTTAAGTAACTCATCCAAGGTCATGGGACTAGTAAGAGCTGATGAGTTTGCAACCCAGGTGATGTGGCATTCACGCTCTCAATTATTCTCCTCATTGCTTCCCTGAAACCTGATTTTCTATCTTTTGTCTGACCAAAGAGAGAGCTTTGTTCATGAACTATGGGTCTGCTAAAAATAAGGGTACCTGAAAAGTCTGGTTAAAAAGAAGATACTATGTAGCACGGGGCCACTTGGGCTGGATAGCCTTCAGTGAAAGCATATTTCCCCATCAGAATGAATTGGTTTGTACACAATAATGATGACACTGTTAAACAGCAGGGGAATGGATTATTCCCAAATGAAAATGTGTCTCCTCTACTACTGGGGTATCTAACCATGCCAAGAAGAGGAACTTTTCTTTTTTTTTCTTTTTTTTTATTTCAGGGTATTACGAAGGTATAAACATTTTGGTTACATTTTATGTCTTTGCCTCACCCAAGCAAGGGTTAGAGGCATGCCCTTCGCCTCTACAATGCCCCCCGTGTCCTTTAGTTGTGGGTTTACCCTCAATGCCCCTATTCCCTGGAGAATATTACTGCCATGTGAGCACCCTAGTGTTCATCAGTTAGTACCAGTTTGATGGCGAGTACAAGGGGTACCCATTCTTCCAATCTTGTGATACCTCACTTCGGATAATGGGCTCAAGTTCACTTTTCAGACTGCAAACAATCGACACGTGACTGAAGATGAGAAAAATACAATTTTTTGAAGCTTCAATAAAGGGGAAAAGCCTAATACTTTGTTTTGAGCTAAACATACAATAACAGCCACTTGAGAAACTGAAGTCACTGACACCATTAGGCTGCTGCCGTCAAAACAAGGGGCAGAGAACTATTTTGGAAGAGTTGGAGTGTTCAACTTGAGGGTTTGCTTTCTCTGATTAAAAACACTACATCCCTGTCCTCACTTACTGCAAGGCATTTAGGGAATGGGCATTTAAGGTGGCTCTGTAATTTGGGTAAGTGTGCCTCAGAGGTCTCGTGTCCCCCCAGCTTTTTCCTGTGGTTTATTTCAGCGTCACTAAAACCCAGTAATGTAATTATAGCCTTGTTGCTTAGCACTTCTCCGGCCTCAACCCTCGTTATTAAATCACGTGCTCCGCAGAAGTCTATGGACTGAAAATATTCTATTATCATAAGTTAAAAATAAGAACAAAAGTCAGGCTTGGTTCAGTTCCCGGCCTGCGTTCCTATTAACCACGAGCGGAAGGGAAAGGAGCCTGGCGCAGACGGTCCTATTCAGACGCAGCGTGTTCCCTGAAATACTGCTCCCGTGCTGAAAGGGCAGGCATTGTGCATCCTTCCCTTCAAATCCCTTTCAAGAAAAATTCAGGCCTTTCTCATGTGAGATGCTGAATAGGGTGGAAAGAAAAGAAGAGGTGAGGGGGGGCGGTGGGCAGGTATGAGAATTCCACCATGAAAAGCCCCTCATGGCGAACAATGGTCTAAAGGGGATAGACAAGAGGCAGAGGCTGTCCATCCTTCCCTGCCCTGTCCACCTGCAGGGGGACAGATGGTCTTTCTGCGACTCCCCAGCACCAAGATGGAACCTCCATTTTTCAAATACAATCTCGCCCTTAACTTCTTCACTCTGGGCTGGCTTTCATTTTTATTGTTTTCATTTGCCAACAAAACTCAACATGTGATTTAAGAACATAGAAGATGGAACTGCTGCTGTCTTAAGATCAGTATTTGATAACTGAAATTGGTCATAAAAAGGAGAGTTTTAATTAACAAAATAAGACTCCAACTCTCATAAATTCTTTTCTTACATAAAAGCAAATTTTTTTTTTTTTCTTTTAAGGAGTGGAACAAAGTCTATTCTGCAAACTTCTTTTTCTTCAAATGTGGAGACAGACTCATTTTTTAAAAAACATCCTACACCTAACATGCTCCTTCCTAGGAGACAATAAATCACAGGTCTATGGAAAGCCACCGTTTAACAGGGCTGCAGAAATATGGCCTGTCAAAGACAGACTCATTTCTGCCATGAAAAATTGAAAGTGACCATATTGAGCTAAACTTTTAAGTGGTGTGTAAGCTATCAAAATACTTGGAATTGTTTTAAACCACTAGTGGGATTCGCAGTTAACCGTGGCAATAACTTGGAGAGCAGCACGTTTCTGTTGATACTGTTGGTACGAACATGTTTTTATCAGGTCCTGATTTGGGAGAGACAGGCCAATCCACTTTCAACATGACACAAAGCATTGCTGTTTTCTACGGAAACAGTCTAATGGGCCTTTTCCTGCAAACTAACTGAAGTTTTCAGAGCAAGTGTGCATAGATAGCCAATGTGACAAAATGGGATGAGCTCTCTCCTAGTGTCCTCATGTCTCTTGGTAAAGAAAAGGTGCTCATTTGGGATTGTTCTTAAGTTGGAAAATGAGATGAGTCTCCTAGGGTTCCTGACTGACGGTGACAATAGCGATATTAACAATTCGTTTCCAAGGGGCCCTCGTTTCAGAATTTCAGGTCGAAAGTTACACAGCGTGGGGACAACTTTCACATACTCCAAAAAGAGAATGTCCTGAAAACCTTCCTGGGAATATGGTGACCTCATTCCTCCATGAATGTGCTGTGCTCTCGCTCACCGCTCGGTCTCTGAACATCCCAATCTCTCACCTGGAATGTCCTCCTGCTGCCCCTTGCCTGGCCAACTCTGGGAAGGCGTAGAAGACCACAGGAGAGGGAAAAGGTTTGGGGGATGCAGAAGAGAAGGTCTCGGGCACTGACGTAGAGGCTAATGTGAGGCAGGGTGTTGGTGAGTGAGCTGTCTGTACGATATTCAAAACAAAGCGATTTCAACGTAGAAAGTAATCACTAAGGACACATTTTTGGAAGAAGGCACACCTATCTGTAATACACTAAAGGGAATCCTCAGTATCTGGAAAGTTTATATTTTCACAATTCAGAAAAATATGTTTATATTTGTAAACATGAAACCCTCCGCCATAGTTGAATAGAAAGGCGGGTCCGTTATAAGCGGTTGCACTTAGAAAGCTGGGACTGCTCACGTCACCTTTTATTCTGTAAAACAAATGCAAACAAGACAGAGCTCACTCCCGTCTTCACCTGCACGACTCCACCGAATGGATCTTCTGTCGTGACTTAGCCGCAAGTCAGTAAAAGTGACTGGGAGAAGTTAATTCAGTCCCTTCCTTGTCTTCATTTAAAAAAAAGCCATGTTGAGCATAAAGTATTAATTTCTTCTCCTAACTTAAAAAAAAAACCAAATTTATTTTATTTTAACTACGGAACAGAAGATCTAACTATTTTACCTCTAAAATTTGATTCTCAGGGATGCCGGCACTCCGTTTCCTTCCCTCCCAGCGGAATGGTCTGTGGCTAGAATTCAGATGTTTTCTAAAAAGTTTAACCAGCTACCGCCTGTTGTGATTCTTTTTTACCAAAAATAGGGAGGCCATAGTCTTATCATGACTGTATTGTATCTGCTTGCAAAGATGAGAACCACAGAAAGGTTTTGCATTTTAATGAATTCATACATTTGGGTATTAGACTCTTCTTTTATAAAGCCCCCGTTACCTGCCTTTTATAACACACAAAAAGGCTGCCCTCCATTTATTCCCAGAATCAGCTTATTTGGAGACACATGGGAGAGTGATTTTTCTCAATCTGCCTGAGGTGATGGATGCTGAGAGTTCTTTTGGTAAGTCATGTCACTGCATGCAAATGAACCACTCAAGTGTGAAGGAAAAATCCACTGCCGCAGAGAAATCTTGTGTAGGCACACCGTGGGGCTGAATTCGAGAACTGTTCTCACCACAGCGTTAAGATGCCGCAAAAATCTCTGCTGTGCACCCATGGACCCCTCTCTCTCTACTTAAGTAGAAACCCTGGATCTAAGGGCTTCTGATCTTCCTCCAAACTTTGGCCACGAAAGGCTCCCGCTAGACACAACGCTTGAAGAACGGGAGTCTGCCAGACGGAAATTCTCTCCTTCAGACAAAACATGCAGAAAGTCACGAAGGCACTTTAAGTGCTCATCAAACAGCGTGGGTCCAACCCTCCGAATGAGTTTCTTCTCCTGAGAAACGTAAATTTCGTATTGCTCTGGCAGGAAACGGAGGAAGCTGACTTCCACCAATCTTCGCAGGAAAGGGGTAAGGCTGTTTTTTAAAGGGTAGATAGCTGCGTCTCAAATTTATAGATGGACAGAGACATGTGGATATTATCTAGATGCTGTTATTGAAATGTTTGGATGGAACTCCTCAACACTGAGACTTCGTTCTACTGACGCCACAAGTTCACCCACGTGACATCTGGGTCTGTCTTAGAGGGAGGCTCTTTCCTTCTTCAGTGAGCATGCAGAAGAAACACAGATTCACCTCCGTCGGCCTCGGACAGGCACGGAGAGGAGGTGGAAGCGGGAAGCTGTCCCTTCAGGGATTTTCCTCTTTGCCTCTGAACTTTTCCCTTACCTTGCCTTTCCCCAGCTGGGTGGACAACCATTCCCAGGTGCTACAAAGATGACGAGCAGTGATGATTTTAACATTACGGGCCAGGAGAAAAAAAATGTAATAAAGGAAATGGCCTGAACACTCTGTTTGAACTACTTGAGGAAGTATTAAGTTTTATTCCAAAGTTGAGAACTGGGGCCAATGAGGAGATAACGTAGGGAGTGAGATTTTTGGCTTTATATAAGAAAAGACTTTCTGTGAGTTACGGCCACCAGGTTTTCTACGGCTAGAGTGGAAAAAAGAATAGTTTAACTAGAGTAGATATTAAAAGTCCCCTCAGCCCTCAGATTTTATGGCCTTGGATGGATATGAAATGTGGAAGAGGAAGGTATTGAGTTTATGGACATCTTACTACTACCTTAATACAGTGGGTGGGACAAAAATGGCACATATTCATGAGTTCTCTGTGTTGCACTTTACGTGCCTGGATGTTTTTTATCCTAATATCAACGCTGTAAAATCAGTGCTATTATTGAACCGGTTTTACAGACAAAGAAATGAAGGCCCAGGAAGATTCAATACTTAGCCTGCAGTGGAGCCAAGGATATGAACCCAGGTAGTGCGGCTCTAGAATCTCCGCTCTTATCCAGAGCATCTGCTAGTCTCAGAGCGTGGTCCAGAGACCCTCGGAAATTCCTGCGACCCATTCAGGAGGTCTGGGAGGCCAAAATTACTCCCACGACAACAGGAAGGCATTCGTTGTCTTTCTCACTATCACTCTGCCAGCAGCCTACAGTGGACTTTGCCAGCGGCCATCCTGGGTGGATGATGATGTCATCACTGTATCAGCCAATGAAATAGTGCACTTGGGGCACTCTCATGGTTTAAAAAAAATCTGCTTTCATTGATATTATGATAAGCATCGATGGATATAACCTGCATAAACAAAAGATTGTTGGAGTCCTAATTCATTGACGGATGCAAAGGGGTCTTGAGACCACAAAGCTTGAGGACGGTTAGACTGTCAACACTATGCTTCTCATGTGTGCATGTGCCTAGGAACATGTTGGGGAGCAGAGCTGAAAACAGTAAGGACACAAGGTGGAAGACAACGGGAAGTGAGGAAACCTAACTCTAGGCTTGCTTTGGTGGAGCTGTCGTATTGCCTTTGGTTTCCCCTTTCTTCCTCCTTCCGACGGCAGCTGAATTTAAACAAGATTTGCAGCTGCCTGCGTGACATCTGCCTGGCCTGCCACCAATCTAATGAAAACAATTAATCGGCGTGCTTCCCTTAAAACTCTTCAGATTGGTAATAACACTTATGAGGGAACCATTGGCAATGTCATAGGAAGTTGTATTTAACGTAAGAGAAAGACATTTCACTTGGAACTTGCTCAATCGAGACGTGCTGGGGCATGGGGCCCTGAGCTGGGGAATTAGACGCCATTCTCGCTGTTGCAGCTGAGAGCTGCTGGCGAGGCCAAAGGCAGATGTGTGGAATCCCAATGTGGGAGGCCCAAGGGGCAGTCGCCCAGCCGCGCAGTGGCAAGCCAAGGGTGGATGCAGATGGACTGAGAATAACAGCACCAGCAGAACCTTCAAAGAGGAAGTCTCAGTTAAACACCATACATCCCCATTCTTGGTCACTGAAAATGTGCAGGGCCTCTGAGCTTATTTCCCTCTGGGATAACAGGATTGACGGTGGGGTGGGGGGCGGTTTATGTTGGCCAACCCACCCATAAGCCCCCTACCGAGCCCGGCCAGAGGTAGCACGCCATTATGCAGACCACCAAAGCACCCTGAGACCTAGACGACACCGGCTGCCCTCCGATCGGAGTACCTGTCCTCAGGCAGCGGTGATCCAGCAAGTCTGGCCACCGTGGGGAAGATGTCCATGTTGCTAGTTGGCGCGTCAATATCTTGACCAGCCTGTATCACGCCGGGCCATCGGAGGATGCCTGGAACCCGAATACCTCCTTCCCAATTGTTGGATTTTCCTCCTAAAATGTCAAAAGAGAGGCAGAGGGAAATTTCAGTCTCTTTGATGCTCCCTTGAACATACACTTCTGCGCTCCCCATGGGGCAGTCCATTTGGAAGAAACTGATCACATGGATTCGATGAGCATTTTGTGAGCAACTATATTGTAATAGGAACAAAGTAAAAAGTAATGTATAGGATACGGTCACCACCATGTATGACATGGTCAGCATCGTAGGGTGGACAGGAGCAATGACTTTGTAAGAAGAGTCTCTAATCTTAAAGCAACACAGACTCAAATCAATGCTTCTGGGGTCAGGGAACTGAAATTCCATTTTGACTTTTTACCAGCTGTGGTAGGAAAAATAAGGGTGTCCCCCAGTGTCAGTGTCCACGTCCCCGGAACCTGGGGATAAGGGCGTGCTGCCTTATATGGCACAAGGGAGTTTGAACATGTGATTTCGAGATGCGGAGAGCACCCTGCACTGTCCGAGTGGGTCCAACGGGATCACAGGGTCCTCATGAGGGGAAAAGGGAGTTGGAGAAGCAGGGCTGTAATCACAGAGAGAGACCAGAGGATGCCACGCTGCTGACTTTGAAGACAGAGAAGGGCGCCCAAGCCAAGGAATGCAGGCAGCTTCTGGAAGCTGGTAAAAGGCATTTCTAGGGCCTCCAGAAAGAAATGCAATACTACCAACACCTTGAGGACTCATTTTTTGATTTCTGACCTTAAGACGAGAAATTCCTGTTGTTTCGAACCACCCACTTTGTGGCCAACTATAACAGCAGCCATAGGAAAGGAACGTACCAGCCCTGTGCCCTGGGGCAAACGGCCTTGCCGTCCTCACAATGTGTGAGTATCCCACAGAATTATTATCCCAGCTGCCCAGCCTAGTGACTGCAAGACAGGAAGGGCACAAAAATGGCCATGGTCATCATTGCTACTATTTTATTATCAGGACAGCTCTTACCAGCCTAATGGAGGAAACAGGCTTTGTGCGTATGAGGCGATTAAAAGATAATAAACACAACAGTGAGAGGGTGCGGGGAGGCTGGAAGCAGGACGTCAGAGTGGATCAGTGTCAGCAGATCATGTCAGAAGATGGTCACTGAAGGAAACCAAAATACTTCACCCCAAAATCCACTTGTTGGACATAGTTTGAGATGGCTGTTCAGAGGGTCTGCAGACAGAAGGAGCCCTGCGAAGCTGTCTTTCGTAGGCGAGATCAGCATGTGCAGAGGGAATGTGCATCAATTTCTCCGAGGGCCTCCCTTTTCCAGATGAGCTGAGAGTCTGACACCTTTAGGATCTAGAGGAAGCATCATTCACCATCTCTTCCCCCTGAGGGCTGCTCCCTGGGAGGCGTCATCTATACAGCAAGACCACCTGTGCCAGGCAGGCCTCCCCTTCTCCCCTCCCGTAACCTGTTTTGCCAGGATCCAAGCCCTGTTATTTCTGTAACCTCAAGATGGTACAAAAGCACCAACCATCTGGCCTTTTCTTTGAGTTCTACTTTGTAAGGCTCTCACGCACATTAATAAATTTGTATGCCTTTTCTCCTGTTAATCTGCCTTTTGTCACTTGATTTTCAGAGAACCTTCAGAGGGTGAAGGGGACATTTCTCCTTGGCCCCTACACCACCGACACCTCTGCCGAGGGATGGAGAGGGATGGAAACAGGGCTTGGCAGTTTGGGGCTCACAGAGGCCAGGGCTGGAGTCCCTCAAGCCGTGCTGGCAGCCCACACATGGATGAATAAGCACGGCTTCCCTCGGCATAAACGACTCGGTAACACACCAGGCACGGAGCTGAGCACTACTGCAGGAACAGCCTCAGGAAGTTGGGCTGCAACAAAGGGAGCAGGTGCCCGTTCAGCTACTCCAAGATACAGCCTGTTCTAAACAAGCTGGTGCGAGAGCATTAAATAGAGAGTTAAATAGAAACAGAGCGGGCTGACAAAGAACGTTAATTCCTAGCAAGGGTATCATATGTGATTCACCCTGGACATAAATGCCATTGAAACTTAGGATGCAAATTGCTGGAGACAGAGGTTTCAGGGCTCCTGCAGCAAAGCTGCATCTCCCAAAGCTGGTTTCTGCCAGCTGAGCACTGTAGACTGACGTCCTCACATCAGCACTCGGATGTCCCATGCGCACAGACGCTGACTGAGGGGAGATGCCTGCAGAAGTTCACATCACAGTTTACAGTTTCTGCGGTGGCCTCCTAAGAAGGTTAAAAGTCTTCCCATCCTTTATTTTTTCAACATCATCTTAATGTAATACTCTGACAGCTACTGTGATTCCTGCTTCTCAGAGATCACCTACAAAAATGGGAAGTTTAACTACTTCGCTGTAGTTCATTCAAGCGTCCAGAGCAGAGCTTTGGAAGGAACCTCCATGTGTGAATTGTATCTGCTTGTCCTCTTCGATCAAAGTCATAGACCTTTCACTTTAAATTTAGCAACGAAATAAGTGCTTGCTACATAACAACAACAACAAAAGGGCTAGTTTCAGGAATGGTTTTGATGGCATCTATGTATCGCCCCCATGGTTAAAATAAAACAAAATAAACAAACAGAAATGTAGACCAAACCATTAAAATAAGGAAAAAGTACCCTCTAAAAGTTTATATTCTAGATGCAACATGGCATTGTGAATTGGATCCTGGAACAGAAAAAAGGACATTAATGGGAAAACTAGTAAAATCTGAGTAAAGTCAGTTAATGATGTCCCAAGGTTACTTTTGATGAACACACTATGGTTGTGTAGGATAACACTGGAAATCAATGTTAGTAACTGAGTTAAGGGTTTACAGGAACTCTCTCTACCATGTTTGTAAATCTCTGTAAATCTAAACTGATTCTCATATATATGTGCATTTTATATATATGTATAATTTCCCCAGTTCACTAAGTGAGTCTGCATTCTCCAAGTCAAAGTGGAGACAACAAGAATCACCTCAGAGGGTTGTACAAATATCTTGGTAATAATAATAATGGGTGACTTTAATTGATCACTTATTATGTGACATGGATTGGAATAGGTATCTTATCTCATGAAATCCTTACTATTAAATCCTACTATTTCCCTGCATTTTACAGGTGCACAATCTGAGACTGAGAGAAGCTGTTACATGCTGAAGGTACTCACTTAGCAAGTGGTAGTCACAGACACAAATCCCGGTTTGTCCCACTGACTCCAAAGCCTGTGAATTTAAACAATTCTCCAACGCTACCTTAGCTCGGCAGCAAAACACGGGCGCCAAGCTGTCTGCGTACTGCCAGAACAGGACCACAGGTACACCACACTTAGAAACTCAGAAAGACACACCCAAATTGTAGAATTTGGAGGGACTGTGACTACCCCTGCAAGAGTTAATATGTGCGTCATCTTTGAGGCATCAGGCAATGCCCTAGGATGGCTGGTGGCGGCTCACCCGGTGAGGTAAAGAGTGCACCTGGCTGCAGAGCCATGTGAGAGAGGGGGAGAGAAGCACAGCTGCTAAAAGCAGAGAGTGCCCGGAAGTCCACAGGTGCACCTCAGCTCTGTGTATATCATGCTTCATATGCCGGGGATCTGTTCCCCTCGGAGGACTTTGCTAATACTCCAGACCTCCAGCTGATGGGAGGTAAGTGTTATGAGAGTGTGGCTTGATGTATAACTACTTTGAAAATAAAACAAAACTCTTGGAGAGACCCTAGAAATATCATACCCTGATAGAGATTCCAGATCCCCAAACAAGCCTCAAGCCACAAATGGCCACTTGGTAGCAACCCTTCTGCCTGGGGGCAAAGAAGTGGCTTTCCTCTGCTCTGGTAAGATGTAGAGAGCGCCCCCAATGCAGGCTTGGGATTGTGGGGGCAGCTGTGCCTCCAGCCTCCAGATCCGGTCACTTACTGACCAGCTGGCGTGGCAGCACCCGGGACGGTTTCATCCACAGCTAGTATTCTGATGACAAAATGTTATACTGCAGATGTGCTCAGTTGGAAGATCTGAACCCACGATGTGTAACACCGTAAGACTCTCATCTTGTAGTTCTTAATCTATGTTCAGAAACTAAACAAGTGTATCAGTAAACATAATCTTGTGCACTTTTCTAAAGTTGTAAAAGGAGTGTTTTTACAATAGCCACAGGAAAAAAAAATTTAAAAAACTTGTAACAGACGATAAACACATCCCAGCACACACAGCCTAAGGAAAAACACGCTTGATGAAGCATGGTCACATGTTTCCAGGCATGTGTTGATAAGCAAATACCACTGCTTGTCAGATGGTGTAGCTGAGTCTTGTTCCTCCTGCCATGTTCGTGGAAGAGGAGATGCTCAAAATGTGTCTGTCAGGCTTAAAAAGCACAGAACACGGTTCTCCCGGGCACCATTGTCATTACCGCTGCGTGGAGTTCACAGGGACTCAGGGAGTGATCGCTGGCTGCCTCACTGGTTCAGCAGACACTTATTAAGCAGAGAGTTCCTATGGTGAGGAATGATGATGGAGTTTAACGTGTCCCGGAAACCATTCCAGCTCATCACTTATATTAACTCCTTTGAGCCTTTGATTAACTCCATCACTCCGCAAGGCAGGCATCCCGTTTCACAGTTAAGAAAACTTTGGCCAAGTTTACACAGCATGTAATTGATGGTGCCAGGTAGAGTTCCAGAACCTGTCCTACTAAACTTAGCTAGCTTTACCGACATTCAGATCCCAGAAGGGGATACAAAGATAAATGAGTGGGGACTGTGCTCTCCAGAAATCCCCACTCTCCAAGGATAGCTGCGACATACCCACTGATAACTCTCGTCGCTGCCGACAGAATCCCAGAGGACACAATGATATAGGAACAGAGGTGTCGCCCTACAGAAACTCAAAGTCTCGAGGGATAGCCCAGGTTTACTCAGAGACAGCCCTGACTGAGTGCCAAAGAAAACCACAAGATGTGTCTTTTACCTGGGAAAAACTGCCTTATGTCAATAGGTTTTGAGTTAGGTTGCAAAGGAGAAATAAGCTTAAGAAAGTTGTGGCGGGTCGGTGGAAAAAAGAAAAACAGGTTAAGGAATCTGATTATTTTTTTATGAAAATTTATGAGCAGAGAAAAAGTCATGGTCTAAGTTTAAAATTTGGTTGAGTGACTGTCAAATTCACACTTTTCACGTCTTGATGGCAGGTTGCGGCGGCGTTCCCGGTCACAGAAGGATGACGGCCGAGTTAGCGGACCTCCCCAGGCAGGCGCAGAGAGGATGCTTCCAGAATCTACTCCTCGACTCCTGTCAGGAACAGCTGCTTCCAAACCAGGCTTCTATTTCTGTTCTTCCAGACGCTACCGCACAGCATGTCAAATCACTTTTAATGGCAAGAGCATATGCTAGTCATTCTTAGGCTTGATCTGAACAGAGTTTTATGAAATAGTCTATTTTTCCTTTTTCTCCTCTTGAGTATCTCCTCGGCCGGTCTGACCCTGAGTCCCCGAATTGATGCGAACCACACTGAAGCATGTGATGAGTATAATTCACACTAAATGTTTTCTTGCCCAAGATGTTACATTTTACACTCTCCTTGACTTATTCATGCCAGGGACAAACACCCACAAGTTGTGGATGGGAGATACAATAATATTTGTCCAGGTTCTATCAACCTATTACCCACCTATTATTAGGGAAAAAAATATGGAACAAAGACCTGCTGATGTCAGTTCTCAAACGAGGGGTAAAGAATTCAAAGACACCCTTAAAATTAATAGACACAGTTGGGACACTTAAGGGTGACTACTTAATCAATACATGTAACCACTAAGTCACCTAAGTCAGAGGTTGGCAAACTTTTTCTCTAAAGAGGCAGAGAGTAAATATTTTAGGCTTTCTGGGTGGGCTTTCTCAACAACTCAACTCTGCTATTGTAGCCAAGAAACAACCAGGAACAAGAAATTCACAAATGAGCGTGGCTGCATGCCAATAAAACTTTATTTACAAAATCAGTTGTCTGTTCTTGTTCGGCCTACACGATATAGTTTGGCCACCTCTGTTCTAATTTATTAAATTTTGATTTTGGGGGTGGGGCAAGGACACCAATTCTGTCCTTACTCCATAACATTAAATCCTTCATACTGGGGTGAGATACCACGGTGACATCGACTGAAAATTTATTTATTTTTACTTAATTGGACTCCTTAATATCTTCTGCAAGAATGAAAAACTAAAGAAAACACATATCTCAGCCTGGAATGTAAAGCTAACTGTACCCTGGCAGTGGTCCACCTTTCTGACATCACTTCTTGGTTGAGCCGAGTTTCACGTAAATGTCTCCATAAACAGCCCATCCTTTCCCGTGCGTGGTCTGGAAAGTCCCATCACTCCTGACATTTGCTCTGACAGGACTTGCCCCCACACATAAATCATTTCTGTAAATGCCTGGATGTCTGGATAGCATGCCCTTCCTTCCGATTTCATTAAGCCTTCTACGACAACCACTGCAGGTAGTATTTCCCTACTCTCAATTTCCACGGTATTTTTCCAGTTTCAGTTTATGGGATGTATGACAACCAATTCTACGCATGTCTCATTGTAGGACAAACGGTATTTCAGAACAGACTCTATCTAATTTACCGCTAAAGTCCACTAAGTCAACTAAAGTCCACAGTGTAACGCCTTCCAAATAGACGGTGCTCAATATATTTTTGAATAAATAAAATAATGAATTAATCAATGAAGACTATTGCTGTAGACAGCCCTACAGATGATTGTGATTACAAATTCCTATTTCCTGTGCGTTCTGGTCTCTCAACTTTGCTAGGATGTTTCATTGCCCTAATACATTCCATTCCAAAGGTTTTCTCCACTGGAGTCGTATTCAACAGCTTGTCCCTTGACTCTCAGAAGAGAAACTCACCTTTTGTGTCACCCAGGAAAATGGGCTCATAAACAAGAGTTACCCCAACTCCCTGCCCTTGCAGAGCCCAATCTACCCACCACGGCCACATTAGTCTGACTTTCCCACCGCCCTGCCACCCTAGAATCTCAGCCTCCCTCTCCATCGACTGTGTGAAGTTAGGGTCCTGCGTTTTGTCGACTGAAGCCAATGCACTCAAATCACTCTGTCCGTGTCACTGTCTAACACTGTGATGATTCCGCAGATTGATTCCCTCCCTAAGTGGACAGTTCCAGTCACTTCAAATGGCACTTCAATGTTCAGGGTGTTTGCTAATTTTAACCTATCTGCCTGGTTCCTCTAACAGCGAAGCACATAATGCGCCATTTCTATCACTTTCTTGCCAAAACACGGACGTCCACACATCCTGGGATATGCATTCCTGCCTCCCCAGCCATATACCACCCCTTCATGAAAATACCTATCTGTTCTCTATAAATCTAGATGGTCTAAGCTTTGTGCTTCTGATGGAAGTGACAAAATAGGGTCCCTTGACTGCTGCTGCGAGATCCCTAAATGCAACCAGGATGTCAACTTGCCCTTTGTTCCTACTTGTCACCTCCATGTCCTACACACATCCCTCATCCCCCCCACCAACTCCCTTCAGCAGATAACTCCGCTTCTTTCTACAGAGAGAAAACGGAAACTTCATTTGGGAACAACTTCCACCACCATACGTGCAAACCTACAGCACCCGCTCCCCTCCTTCCCTCTTGCGTAGCGAATGGCCCCCCTCCTTCCAAAGACCAGTCCTCCTTCTGTGTTTTGGATTTCATCTCTCATGATCTTCTCAGACATCTGACATTCTCATTTGCCCCTTGTATCTTAATTCCCTCTCTGTTAAACCATACTCAGGAGAATTCAATATGCTCCAATCTTCCCAGGGACAAATGTCCTTTCAGCCTGCCTTTTTTCCCAGATAATTTCTCAACAGGATTTGAAAGCTGTCTCACCTTCAACAACCCTTCAATCCATCAGTTCCCTGTCCCTCTCTCTCCTCTGAAAATAAACTTATTAGCATCACATATGTATTCAATGCAATGAACTCTCTGAGTCACCATCTGAGTTGGCTTTTTACCAACATTCTTTTCTGTTGACCATGCCTTTCCCAGAACCTTCTCCTCTCTCTTGGTTCTCTTCCCATCTCCCCAATCACTCTCTCAGTATCATCTTTGTTAGGTTTTATCATCTTCCGTCTCACTTTTTGTGTTAATGTTCCTCAAGACTTGATCCTTGGCTCCCTTCTCTCCTTATACTAAATGACCTCACAACCTCCCTGTCATGCCAACCAAATGTGGACCTCTACCCGTGAGTCCTAATCCCCAAAGGGTACCTCTGTCCACCCAACCATTGAAGCCAAAAACATAAGAGACGTCTCTTCCATCTTCCTTTCCCTCACACCCAATACTCAATCAACTGCCAACACCGTTGGATTTACTAAAGCAACCATGCTCTCCAATTATGCATACAGTTGTCCATCCAAAAAACCATGAGATACCCTTCCCTTCTCACCTGAGCTTCTTGAAACTATAAACATCTAGCATCTTCACGTTGTCACTTCCAACTTGTTCTCTGTGCAACCTCAGCCTGACTTCTGTCCAAAGAGCACCATCAATTTCTCAAGCACAGTTCACCAACCGATGCCTTTTTCTCAAGTCCAAGGGGCACATTCCAGGCCTTATGTACACTTTTTTATAAGAGCCAGGGTCTTGCTTTGTCACCCAGGCTGGAATGCAGCAATGCAATCACAGCTAACTACATAGAGCCTTGAACCCCCGGGCTCAAGCAATCTTCCTGCCTCAGCCTCCTGAGTAGCTGGGATTATAGGCATGAGCCACCACACTCAGCTGGCAATTTTATATTTATGTATATATATTTCATTCATTCCTGTTGGATACATTAACTTGGATGTAAGGTCTTCAAACTCAATACTCCAAAACTGAAACTCATTATTTTTCTCATCCGAATGACTTCACTTGTGCAGCATCTAGCGTTTCCAATCATTGTCGCCACTGCCATGTGAATATACAATTCCACCAGCCATATCCTGGCTCCCTGTATCCAATCAGTCAATGGTGATGCCTATTTTACCACCAAAGTAGGTCTTGAACCTATCCTCCCCTTTATTCCTCTCCCTCACTTCAGAACACTGCCATCAACTGCTTGGTGTGTGACCGTACCCTGCAGCTGTCTGGGAAGTGCACGCGCCAGCCAGGGTGGCCCCTGAATCTGTCCACGCCCCACCTTGGTCTAACATCCTCCAGTGTCCTTCCTCACCCACAGGCAGAGCTCAGTGTCTGCCCGCGGCACCACATCTCCACGTCCTAGCCCTCTGGTCCTCAGCAGCCTCAGCGCCAGATTCCCTCGCCTGCTTTTTTACCTCTGGAACATCAACTGCTCTTTTGCTCACCATAAGCATCTCACACCTGCCTAGTATGTACCTCCTGCCTGTCCTCCCCTGGCCAACACTTCACAATGTCAGCCTGCAAAATGTCAGCCCCTCCAGCAAGGTTCTCTGTGTCCCCAGGTTGGGGTAACTGCTGCTACTGTACTTCCTCAAGCGTTCCCTGACCCATATGTGACACTGAAATGACCTCTTTGTATCTGTATCTCAACAGCTGGAATGTAACTGCTAGTGGTCAGAGACCCTGTATGCTGCACCCTGACACCCTAGAAAGCAGCTTCATGCCTGGCACGTTCTATAGAGTCAACACACAATGACGCAGGTCAGTCAGATTTAACCGTGTGAGTGAACAGATGAATGACGATAACGTGATCTTCTCCCAAAGGGGAAAAGGCTGCGGATGCCTGCGGGAGGACGCAGCACTGACATCGGCAAGACGGGGAAGCTCTACCAACACTTGGGAAGCTGATAAAAATGTTTGCCAACATCTGAAGATCAAACCCAGACATAACGACCTCGTAACAAACTACCAGAGCTTCTCGCTGTTATTTATTCCCCCAATAAAAGTATCAGTCGCTCTTTGAAAGCTGCCTTATTATCTCACGAGGGGAGGCGATGTCACACAACCAGCAACTGTGAGAAGCGACTCCTAAGTGGGCAGGGACAAAAGACAATCAGCTGCTTTTGGAACTTGCACTTAAGACAGGGAAGAAATGCCTGGGAGCCGGTCCTCACATGCAGCCATGGGGGCATTTTTAAAAGCATTTCTCTGCATGTGCACAAAGTCTACACGCTTGAATGCTCAGGAAAGCATGATTCCCCTCCGCCACACCTCTGCGGAAACCGTCTACAGCGTTAATTTATCCCTTCCACTGGCATTCATTACTTGCCTGTAGGCAGAGGAAAAGGGCGGGAGGAAGAGCCTTCTTCAGGGAGACCTTGACTTGGGAGAGGGATGGAAATGAAGCCAGACCTGCTCTCTTCTGAGGTTACAGGACATCCTGTACTACAAGGAAGAGGCAAACCACTCTGAGCTCTGCTACGGGAAAATCTTAGGAGAGTTAGTCTGTTCCCATCTAAGGGAGGGTATTTTAGGGAAAAGGGGGGCCATCCCCCGGGATTTCCTGAACGCTCCTCACTCAGCAAGTACGTATCGAATGCCCACTGCACGGTGATTTAAGGTACAGTGGTGACTAAGGCAGCCTAGATCCCGGCTCCCGCAGGGCTCGCATTATGATAGGAAAGTCAGAGTATGAGCAAATAAAACAATGAACTGGTAAGACAGCAGATTTGCAAGGAACTGGAATAAGGCGGTGGGATGAGTACAAGGATTTTAGATCTGATGCTACAGGGAGACTCTACACAGGCATCATGTGCATGAAAGATCAAATCCATGCCAAGCCGAGGGGGCAGTTTTCCAACAGAAGGAACTGCCCTTGCAAAGGCCCTAAGGTGGGGACAAGATTAAGGTGTTGGGGGACCTGAGCAAAAGCCAAGAGGAGAAGAGAAGAGTGAAGCTGGACCAGAGTATGGTGGGACTAGGTACCGAGGGGTGCAGACTTCACATTTTACTTCCCGTGGATGGCAAGGTATTACAGTTTTCAAGAAAGGAAGAAAGCCAAGGGAAGACGGAAGCAGAGATCAGAGAGATGCGTTTGCAAGCGGAGGAATGCCAAGGATTGCTGCAACTACCAGAAGCTAAGAGACAGCAAAGGATCCTCCCCTAGAGGTTCAGAGAAAGCCTAGCACTTCCACACCTAGATTCCAGACTTCTGGCCTCCAGAACTGAGAGAAGATAACTTTCCGTTGCTTTTAAGCCACCTAGTTTGTGATACTTTATTACGTCAACCCTCAGAAATTCACTAGAATATGCTGAGTTTATGTTTATAAAAGCTCAGTGTGGTGTCTGGGTGGAGAACGGATCGTAAGAATAGGGGAGAATACCAGGAAACCCATCAGAGAGGACCTCAAGAGAGACCACGGTGGCCCAGAGGAGGCTGTAGTCGATGGGGATGGACAGGTGGAGTGATGTCAGCTGGACTTCAGGGTGGGGGCTCCCAGGCAGGGCCTGCGCTGGGCGTGTGGAGGACCAGCACTCAGACGCTGCATGAGGTCACGGGTTTGGGTGACATCACAGAGGGCAAGCGTGTAGGGAAGGGGGCCCAGGACAGAGCTCTGGAGAGCTCCTACACTGAGAGGAAGCTCAGGTGAGGAGGAGGTGTTGATGCAGGTTGAGTAGGTTGAGCAGGAGCGTCCATGAATTCGTTTGCACCTCCTTCTGTAAGGGGAGGCCCAAGGGCTTAAAACCCTGACACAGATAAGTGAAGCTGGGGATGGGACCACCTGCTCCTTTAGTAAGAGAACTCAACCTCATCTTGAGCTCTCATTCAACTGCCTTCACACAGATATGGATGCAGAATGGAGCATTTATCGACACCCAATACCCGCCCAGGGTCCAGGAACACAAATTGAGGGCCATAATCCATGATTCCTAGAAAGAGTTCAGGATTGCACAGAAATCTTAAGTCCCCTGTTAGTTTAAAGCAGTGGTTCCTACTCCCGAGGTCCCAAAGTAGGAGTGTGAACATTTCAATATTTCAATAGCCCTGATGGATTGTCTACATTTAACAGCTATAAAAGGTCGCAGGCTAAGGCAATGGGTATGGGATATTTTGTTGTTTACCCATTTATCCTGCTGTCTAGGAAAATCATAGTAACACGGTGTGAGAGCACTATCAAATTAACTAGAAGCTCTACTGGAGACATGATTCCTTAATTCTTAAACAGGAAGATGGATTATTCCTTAGAAAATGGGTGTTATTAGTGTCACCAGCTCTATGAATAAATTTCAGTGACCCCTGTGTTTGTTTGTGTGTGTGTGTGTGTGTGTGTGTGTGTGTGTGTGTGTGTGTGTTTTTAATAATCCTTGCTCTGAAATAACTAATAACTTGACCTTTCGAGTTGCTTCCCAGAAGTGGTGGATTTTGTGCAGGACGAGGGAGCTGAGATTCTGACAGCCTCTGGGCAGACCTCCTGACGCCAGGATTTGCTGCCCCCCATGACCTGCCCTAAGGCACACACCCTTGTTAGTTACACCAGACCTCCTCCAAGGCACGCCACCCCTCCTTTAATAGCCCATGGTCTCTTAGTCAGGGAGCTGGCTTTGAGATGACTTCTCCTAACAAGGCTTTTTCTGTATTAAAAAAATTCCTTTCTTCCTTGGCCGTCCTAGTTCTCTCAATAATTGGATCTTTGTGCAATGAACAACTAGACCCAGACCAACACCCCTTGCGGTTTCGACAGCATGTGGTTTCAAAGCACGTGCACAATAGGAAGAAATCTATTTTAGAAGGCTCTCGGTGGTAAACATTCATTGCCAAGATTTCTAAAATTTGGCCAGAAGTAGCTCCAAAATATGCATTTGACCCTACCCCTATCTCCCAATTCCTTTTCATGCTCGAGCCTTTTGACAAGGACAGAATTTACTTATATCTAAATCTAAACAAAATAATCACACTGCAAACTCATTTCCTTAAAAAAAATGAGAGAAACAATTAGCGTTACTACTCCCTCAGCCCTAGACTATGAAATAATTTTTAAATGTAGACTACAGCTGGGATGTAATGTTATTATCATTCAAAGGAATAACCTGCTGAATCCTATAGAAGGATGACTTAATCATCACCAGTTTAGCAAATTAGCCCATGGATTTCATTAGCGAAACAGATTTGACTTGAGGGTACAGAGGAGTCAATGAGTTCCAATAGTAAGTATCTTTCTCGAGAGGTTTTGATGGAGACTAGAAGTCACTGGTGTTCAGAGAGGGATGCTTTTCTGATCAGGGTGTTAAATGGCAGGATTCCCCCGCATCTGCATAAACCAAGGGTGTGTGTTCAAGTTTGTGGCTTTAGAGAACGAGATGTCTTGACATTCAGAAACCTACTTCCCACAGCTAGAAGGAGACCGCATCTTTCTTTTAGGGCACTGTATTTTAACAGTGTTTCACTGTGAACTTGATTTCAACTAAGTTTGACAAAAGGGTAATGCTTCTCGACAGAGCAGCGGCTGAGACATTAATATAGTGTCATTCGTTGATGGTATTTTTAGCACTGAAGCAAAACATTTCTAAAAAATCTAGCATATTTCTAAAAAACAAACAAACAAACAAACAAAAAAAAAACCAACAAAATCATGGAGCAGCTACTAACATGTTTTTAGGATTCTATGATAACACTAGTTCCCAACTATCATTCAAGACCCTTGATGCTGTCTTTCTGACCTATACCGCTTGAGTCTCCTAAGGGCCAACTAACTGCCTTTCAAAGCAAAATGCCAATAATTCTCCTCTTCCCCAGACAGGCTCCCTGGGAGTCCCAGCCTGTGGTCGCCTCTCCTGCACTGAGGCTCGACGGCACCGGATATGTAACTTTCATAAGCACTGCTTTCTAACCGCGGCTGTCTCTGTGATTTGTGCACACGCCTCCTCCTTGGCAGCCGCTAAGCTATTTTGGAACCTAACAGGCATTAAGGGAGAGAATGAATGGGGTGGCTGAACTAGAGCGTGCAACGCGGCCTGGAACTCTGTCTTTAGAGACCCTGGGATCTAAAAAATAAAATACACACAACTCTCTCTGCACAGGCCATAGCCTCAAGGAAATAAGACCAAAACATCGAGAATTCCCAGATTAGGAACACAGGTTTTCGCTTCTCACTACTCCAAGATAACAGGGTACATAGAGGAAGGCTGAGAGAGGGATACCGTGGCGGGTGAATCCTGCTCGGATGAAACGCACCTGTTCATTCGTTTAACCCGCAGTGCATACAGGGCTGTAACAAGGGGACCCAGAGAAGGGGTGGCATGGGGTCTGAGCAGCCCAGGAAGGTCATCCAGACTCTGAACACGGGAACCCTTTTGGGCTGGGGGCCAGGTAACCGCAGGTGTAAGAAATGCTCCTTGCCCGGGGGCACTCCGCAGGGCGCAGGACTCTGGATGTGCACATGAAGGCGTGAATGGCAGCAGCAGCTTTCATGGGCTGCAGCCTCAAGAGATGGCCAATAGAGGACTTTTTCTCTCTGCCTCAGGCTGGGTCCTCCTGCCTTACTGAACTGCCTGCAGTTCGCAGAGAAGCTGTTTGCAGCTTCTCCTCGTTCCCGGCACTGCCGAAGAGGGCAAGTGACCAGAGGACAGAAAGATGTGTAAGAGAGCAAGGGGCAGGCGCAGACCGACTGGCTGCTGCTTTTCCAGCCTGCCTGGGCCCCCTTGGCCAAGTGCGGATGTCCTTCCCCCGGCGCCCCGAGCACCTCGTGTGTACCAGTGTTCATCCCTTCATTACACTGCACTAGGTCTCCCCAACGCACCCATGCGGCGACATGAACTGCTTCCGGCAGGGACCACATTTTATATTTACTGCTGTCTCCGCCCAATACCAATACCAGACACACAGTGGGTGCTCCATCAGTACCTCTAAACTAGCTGATAGGGAGAAGCATTCCATCAGGATCTTTTCATCTCTTTGCCGGTAAACTCTGATGCATCCTCCCCGCTCCGTGAAGGCACTGAAGGAAATTGCAATATTTTACCCCAAAACATATTTTTTTGACCTTTTTTGGGGTTGGCTTTCTTAGGTTGCTTTTGTTGGGTTGGGGTTGGGGGCTTTTGCTTTTTTGGGGATTGCGGCCGGTTTTACCTTTTCGGATCTAGAAAAGATTAACTGAGAGTCTGGCACCTTTTAAGGTCTGAAAAGAAACATTTACCATCTATTCTCTGAGGGCTGCTACCCCTAAGGTTCATTTACATAAGAGACCACCCTTGCCTGCTACTCAAGCCTCTTCCCCTCTCCCTCCCAACACCTGTTTTTCTACTTTCAAGCCTCCATTTTCTAAAAACCTCTGCACCTCACTGAAGAGCTGAATCAGCATTTTCTCAGTTCCCAAATATAAATGTTAAAATAAATTAGTATAGCTTTTCTCTTATTTTTTAATTAATTTATTTTTTTGAGAAAAGGTCTCACTCTGTTGCCCTGGGTACAGTGCAATGGCGTCATCACAGCTCACTACAACCTCCAACTCCTGGGCTCAAGTGATCCTCCTGCCTCAGCCTCCCGAGTAGCTGGGACTGCTGGGACTGCAGGTATGCGCCACCACGCCCAGCTAATTCTTTCTATTTTTAGTAGAGATGGGGTCTTCCTCTTGCTCAGGCTGGTCTCGAACTCCTGACCTCAACCAATCCTCCTGTCTTGGCCTCCCTCCCAGAGCACTGGGATTACAGGTATGAGCCACCATGCCTGGCCTCTATAGCTTTCCTCTTAATCTGTTTTTATTGTGAGTTGATTTTTCAGCAAACCTTCTGAGGGCAAAGGAGAAGTTTTCCCTTCACCCCAACAGCATCACCTCTTCCTGCGCCTCCAACCCACATCCAATGGGGATTTGGCTGGGGGTCCTAACCCCAGCATAGATAGGCACTCTTGGGTATCTCATCACTTTGTGAACCGGGCCATTTTGCATTAGAATTAGACATGCATCCTTGTATTTGCTGAGCATACACTGTGTAAGCCCGTAGCTGGGTCTCACTGAGCATCCCCCATGTCTAGCGTGATACCTGAGCCATCCTAGAACTGGCTCAGTCCATGCTGCAGAGAGAATGAAGGGTCAGCTCAAAATGCTCTTGTGAGTTTGCACAGGCACAATAATGGCCTCCCAAGGATGTCCTCTTCCTAATCCCTGGAACCTGTAAATACATCACACCACATGGCAAAAGAGACCTTGTCAATGTGATTATGTTAATGATCTTGACGTAGGGACATGATTTCAGGTTATCTAGGTGGGTCAGTGCGATCCCACGGGCCCTTGTAAGAGGGAGGCAGGACAAGGGTCAGAGAAGTGAATGATGCGACATTATGGAAGCAAAGGTCGGAGAGAGGGAGAGGGTGGGGGCTTTGGAGATACTAGATCGTTGCCTTTCATGACAGAAGAAGGGCACTGAGCCAAAAAAGTGGGCAGCCCCTAGAATCTGGTAACAGCCAGGGAAACAGGTTCTCCCTAGAGCTTTCAGAAGGCCCTACTGACATCTGATTTTAGAACAGTGAGACACCCACTGTGGACTTCTGGGTTCTAGATCTGTCAGTTCACAAACTTGCATTGTTTTAAGTCAGCACGTTTGTGTTAATTTGTTAGAGCAGCAATGGGAAACTCATACATGAGGTAGAGAGCGTCTTGTTTTAATCAACTAGGCAATATGGGGTTGTATTTACACTTGGGTTTACACACCTTCCTTCCAATGTCTTGACATGGGATGTGGGCTTTTAAGTTCCACGGGGACCACAACGTGGAAGACACATCAAGGTCATGGCCTTCTGCCTGTCTGATTCCCATGACACAAGAAAGTCCTACATAATGCAAAACAGTAGCAGAACAACGAGAAAGCTCTAAGATCAAGGAGAAAGTGTACAGTGGATAAACTGGGAGGCAGAGCTTGTGGACACACCAGCCTTTCTCACCTTTATAGATCCCGTTACTTCCGCCGTGAACTTCTCCTTTGATGTTCACTTCTTCTACGTGGGCTCCGTGGTCTGATGTGAAGTAGACAAGGGTATTGTTCGCCAATCTCAGCTCATCTAGAACATTCAAGATCTGCCCTGGAGGGGGAAAAAAAGACTCAGTTTTGAAACACTTCAATCTTCACAAAAGAAAGGGAAGCGGTGGGTTGCCTTCCTCAATGGGTTGGCTGATCTGCCAAGGTGGGAGGGAAATGCTCATGCACATTGGAGCTCGCTCCATGCTGATCCAACAAGGGAGAAGGTTCAGTCAATGGCTTTAGTGTCATGTAGAGCCATCTGGGTATCATGAAGTAGTTCTACAGGGAGACCTGATGAAGTATTCTAATAGCAGCAGGCTTGTCAATCACGACTCGTGTGGAGGAAGGTGCCGGGGAAAGAGGCTGGATGGTTGCTCTCACCAGCTGGTGGCCCTGAGGTTGTAAAGAAGTCTACCATTTTTCCTTACTGCATGGGCCAACTAAACAATCATTGCTCCTCTCATAGGAACACATATTTATACAAATATCTCATGAGGAATGTCCTCTTTTAATACTAATAGTAGGTACCCAAGACTGAAACTGTCCATCACAAATAGCGAAATTCCTCACACTTTCCTTCTTCTTGTCATTCTTTCCCCCAAAACTAGCATCATAGACCACCCCCAAATAACAACACTGCAAAATAACAACAACAGAATAATTGCTACATCTTTGAACACTTCACATGCAAAGGACTTTATTACATGTTCTCCCACTTAGCCTCACTGAGCCCTACGAGTAAATAGCAATGGCCCCACCGGATGGATGAGAGCACCGTGATGTAAAAAGATAAGCGACCTGTTCAACTTCGGACAGTTGGGAAGGGGGAGAGGCAGAAAGTAAGAGTTAAATCTGACTCTGAAACCCTGACAGCTGAAGTTTGAAGAAGAGGCTGGAACACAGACTCCGGGTAGGAAGCTATTGCTGGCTCTCAAATCAGAAGACAATGAACAAGCCAGAGGTATACCATGCCCAGTTTCCACAGGGGTCTGCATAGACCTGGGCTGTGTATTGAACTTAGTTAGTGCATACAGCTGACTTCCATGGGCGTATTAGAGTCTGACTCTGTACTTTGATGTTGAACTGCTAAGAGTTTTTAAGCCTCACACTCCCTCTTCCGCTTGTGCTGCATAAGCTGATCAGGAATCCTGGCTGCCTCCGCTTCACTGCCGTGGGAGGCTAGAACCGCAGAAGCCCCTGCCTGCGTGTAGGAAACCCTCATCCAAGCCTCGGCTCCGAGCCACCGTAAAAGTAGAATCAGTCTCTTTTCCCTGCTCTCTCAAGCTATTTTTGGACCAATTTAGGAGCTGCCCTGATCTTCCCCAGAAAGCCTCATTACATGAGTAAGAAACCTTTTCATGTCTTCTTGGTGTGTGCACATGGTGCCAATGGTCTGGACAGGGGAACCAAATTTTGGATGGGCTTCATTTAGTCATAATAGGGTGACCATAGCCACTGATGTTCTATAAGGACACCAGGTATCTTCTGTGTCAGAAATTCTATCTTCTATCCCCAGTGCCAGAAATAATTAAATATGGGTTGCTGAATACATCATATCTAGTAGTTGAGTCCCGCCCAGAGGAGACTGGCCCTCCACTCCAGGTTGCACCCTCACCTAGTTGGTGCAGAGTGAGGGGAGAAGGGTGCAGAGTCAGCTCACAGAGGTGGCAGAGATGATTTCTGATGCAAAGACAACACCCAAGTCATTTGTTACAACACATATTTTTGCCATTTGATTGCAAATGCCACAGGCGAGAGCATGTTCAATCTTTCTCAATTTTTAACTCGATGATAAACATTCCTAGAACCCACGCCATATATATAAATGTCATACTCAGAACCAAGCAATAAGACACCCGAGGGCATTTTAGCAATTTGTCTCCCATGATAAATCATTATCCAGCAGACATTTATTGTGGTGTTATCTGGTACAGCCAACCAAACCACCTGTGCGCTTGGGCTTGCGGTTATTTGGCTGCGACACTAATTTAAGCCTTATTACTTTGAAAATGGCAATTAGCTTAATGAGTTGAAATAGAAGGAAGCAATAGGCAATATCACCCCCACTTTGAAAGAAAAATGCCCCCTTTTGTTCATATGATGACTTCTGTGTAAAATAATACAGACCGGGCAGCAACAGAGGCTGGAGGAGTTCCCTTGTCTGCATTGCAGTTCGCATTTAGCAAAAAGGCATGCAGCCATGCACCTTCCTTCCAAGTCAAATTCTTCTTTCATATATGTTGACATACCTTAGCACAAAGGAAATGCCATGCAGAAATGTCTTATAAAAATGTGGCTTCCGTGATACTTACATGTACACAAACACACACACAAATATTCACGCCAGGTCTATTTATAATTGCCAAAAACTTGGGGGGCACAGGCGGAGCACAGAGGATGTTGAGGGCAGTGAAAGTATTCCGTACGATACTGTCGCGGTGGATACATATCATTACGTATTTGTCAAAACCTATAGGATGCACAATACTGAGAGTGAACCCGAATGTCAACTATGGATCTCAGTTAACAATAATGCATCAATATAGGCTCATCAGTTGTCACAAACAGTTTAGGCTAATACCAGATGTAAATAATAAGGAAAACTGTGTGTAGGGGAGAGGCGCTGCGTGAAAACTCTGTACTTCCTACTCAATTTTTCTGTAAACATAAAACTGCTCAGATGCGATGTGGACTCCAAGCCTCCTCATTCATTCATGTAACATGTGTTCAGGAAGCCCCCACCTTACACAGGCTCTGTGCTAACGCTGGGTAACACAAGGTTTCAGGGACAGCTCTTACCCCAAAGTCAGAGCCAGCTACTTCCTATGTAGAGTTTCTCCAAGGCTATTTCTATCTCCAGACAAATTTACAGCTGTTTTTATTGCACAGATTCTTTCAACTAAAATATCCTGCCTCCATTCCCATCTGAACACTCCTCCCCAAATATTTCCTCCAAATTCCAGTATTTCAAATGACCAAGATATTTAATGTGTCCCAATCAAAGTTTCTTATTGGAGGCCTCAAGTGATCATTTTCTTTAAAGTGTCGCTATACAAGTGGGCAGGGGCTAGCAGAAGAGAAAGTAGCTGAGGCCATCACGTACGTACGAATGGTGGGATATTTGGCTTAATGTGCCGAAAAATGGTCAGATTTCTGATTTCCTTTTAGTCCGTTCTTTCCTGAAGACACACTCTGTACCCCACACTATTTAGGTCTTAAGCCAGAATCTCATTTGTAAAGCCCAGAGCCCATTAAACATTTAATTTTTCATAAGATTGATCCTATAAAAGTCTCACATATTTCTCTCCTAAAACCCCCGAACAGAAATCTCCCATGGGAACAAATGCTGATGCATTATTTTTGTCTTCAGAGCAATAGATTGCAAGTCAGAGGTCTGCAAGTATTATTTTTCAGTAAGATTCTCAAGGTATAATGATACCAATTTATATAGAATGATAGCTCTGAATTACTGATGGTGGGTTGCAGGCTAGCTTATAAACTAAATGTTCTATTTCTGAAGCTTTCACAATTTGTTTCCTGAATGAAACAAACACAGAAAATAAGCCATTTCGAGAGCACCTTGTTATTTAACCAGAGACAACATCTGAAAGGCAAAGTGAGGGCTTCTTGACCAAACTTCTTGTAACCCTAAGGAAGAAAACCTGGAAATGGGAAAACCTGGCTCCTTCCCCAGTCAAGTGCGGGTGTGGGTCTCAGAGGAAGCCTAGATTCTAAAGAGTTCATTCATTCCTTTAAGTCATTCCACAAACAAGCATTAAGCCATTATTAAGAGTCAGGCACCGAGCTTCTCTGAGTAGGAGAGAGAAGGGTTTCAAACAAGCAGGGAGAATTCCAGGTCCCAGGTGAGTGAGGTGCTCTCACACAGTGATCAAGCTCTGCCTTCCGGGCCCCGATTTAAGCAGCCGACTCATGGAGATTCCTTGCCTCTAAGTTAGAGAAGATGACGGATAAGAGTAGGGGGTTGCCATGAGGAATGGACGAGGCACTGTGTACAAAACGCTTTGTCCAGGACTGGCCCAGAGTGAGCGCTCCATGCCCCTGACCTTCTACAGTGCTGTTAAGACGTCAGTTTGCCTAATGGAAGCCTTGCTATTTCAGTCGACTTAGCTTTGCTTTTTCTTCTACCAGGTAGGTAGACTCAGACAAAATATTGAAGCAAAATGCTGTGAAGTAACTATTTACATTTTGGAAGCATCAGGCTCATTAAAAAAATATATATGTATGTATCCCCATAATATGCAGAAATAAAAAAAGTAAAAAAAAAATATAGTCTTAAGTTTTTGATTTAGTGGGGAAGACCACGGATAATATAAAATATATCACAGCTTTGATAGAGGATAGACAG
>NW_012151063.1:5024228-5079747 GCF_000956105.1 Propithecus coquereli | reverse complement strand
CCTCTGTGGAACTACACTCGGGCGTCTCTGGGAGGAAATGCAAAGTCAGCACGCCTGTGGGTCAGAGGAAACCACTCTGGGTCTGTGCCGGTGGATACTCATTAAAAAAATATATATGTATGTATCCCCATAATATGCAGAAATAAAAAAAGTAAAAAAAAATATAGAGAGAATATATAACATATAATATATAACATATAACATATTTTATATATATAAATATGTTAGCAGCCCCTTAGCAGTCACCTGCCACGAACAATTAAGGGAGCATTTCCACCTACTCAATGTAACTCCAGGAAACACAAGGAAATCCTAAATAGCGCCCCTAAAGCTATTTTAGTGAGCAAGCTAGTCCCTCACCTGACCCGCAGGTTGGTGATGGGACCCCAGTATACCCGCTGAGTTTGAGGATAGGTGAGAGTTACAATAAGTAACTGTACGACCTGGTGCTGGCCAGACTCTCCCCTGCACATGTAAGATGCAAGGCGTTGTTGCAGGGAGGCAGCCTTAAGGGCTATATTCTGATGTTCTCCGGAACCATTTGTCGAGTGGCACAGAGAAATTCTGCTGTCACTGGCCCTAGGAAGGCAATTCTCTGATAGCTTAAGTAAGATCAGAAGCATTACCAACATCCCATACATCGCGGCCTATCTGTCACTGTACAAACAGGTTTATGGTCTCCAGTTAGAAGCAATGTGCATTTCACGTAGGTGAGCTCGATCTAGTGCTTTTTCCTAAAATAAATGGTCAATATTTCCAAAACTTCACTTCTGATATTCTCCCTCATATGGAGCTCAAGGAACCCCATGGATGGAACATTTGGAAGCATATGATTTATCTATAGTATAAAATCAAATTCAAAAGTTTGTACACAAAAGAAAAAGTATAGGACCAAAAAAAAAAAAAAAAAAGAGTCCTAAATCGGATTCTTTATCTGTATTCTATAAGGTGGTAGTGATACGAAAATAGTGTGCTTCCTTTTGGCGCATTTATCAGTGTTGTTTGTCATGGCTTTTCAGTTGATATTTGATGTGAGGGTATTTTCATGGAGACACAAACAAAATGGAGTAACATTAATGGTTAAACAGGAGATGTGGTGTTGTACCTTCGTGCATTTGGATCTAATGTGACTCTTGCATAAAATACCACGCAGGACTCAACTGGCCACATGCCAACTGGGCATCGAGGTCCAAGGAAGGCATTGGAATGAAGCAGCTGCAGGATGTTTCCAGGAACTAAGAACTAGGAGGAAGAGGGTGAAAGCCACCGCACATTGCATTTCCACCTCCTGAATGACAACAGAAGGGTGGCTTCTGTCTCCTCTAAGGACTGAGCAAGAGACAAGTGGCTCAAACTTTTGCCATGAACAATTTAGGTTGCACGCAGGCACGTGTGCCTCAAACAGGGAGGGAGGGGCCATCCTCTCTGCAGGTCTTTGATCGGAAGCAAGTCCTGCCCTGACAGCGACGGAGCCATGGACCCAACACCGTATCTCGACTGTTTTTCATTCACCCAGACCCCCCACACCCATAACTTGGAGCTCATCACCCCTTTTATTATTGTATTCACTTCCACCTCTCTTCAGTTAACATAGAAATTTCACTCAAAACTTGTTAAGAAGATATCCCTAATCATATTCAAAATAGCTATGGGAAAGTAAGCAAATGTGACATTAGGAAACCAGTTAGATTAATTTATACATTTTTTCCTTTCATTCTGCCTGCTGACCCAAACTAATAAACAAGACTTTGTACTCAGCATTTGGGTCCCCTAGTGTATTCACAGCATATATGGATGCTCCTCAAACTTTAACGGGCTTATTCACGGTCTGGGGGCCATGCTGAAATGAAAAGCTCTGAATCAGTGAAGCTGGTGGGAGGGGCATCCTGGTTACTTGGATTTCTAAGGAAAAAACCTCCGACGTGATGGTGATGGCGTCTTTCCGAGGACCACACTTTAGGAAGAAAGGCTTCCTGTGACTAAATGCTTAATCGACACTGACATAGGATAAAAAGAGATGGCTAGCATTTCCCAGAGTTCAAGAACGACACTGATAATGAGATTTGGCTAGTTTCAGACAATTAAACACGTAACTCTCGAATACAGTAAATCATCATAATGCGCATATAATTTGGATCATTAAGGCGGTGAAGACACGGACGACTGTAAGACTGACAGGTTGCCATTCTACACGTGACCCCTTCTTTGCTTGGCTCCCGTCTTGCACGTTGGTTCGTTCCTATCTGACTCCATGCCGCCTCCTGGAAATCCATCCTGATTCTGTGCTGTATCTGGCTGTTGTGACAATGTTGTGATTTCCTCCACTAAGCCCAGCTTTGCCTTCATCATAGTCGTAATGTACCATTTACCCTCCTGCACTTGCGTCTGCTCTCACCATCTGGGATGCCGCCACGGCTCTACTCCGCTATCTTCTTGCATTAACAATAATGTGTTTTTCCAGGGTGTTGCATTTGCTGGAAATAATTTGAATAACTCCAACTCGCGCTCATGCCCACAGAGCACGCCATTGTTTTCCTGCATAAATGAGGCAAAGGCAGGGGAAGAACGGAGCCGTTGCGTCACCTCTGTGGAACTACACTCGGGCGTCTCTGGGAGGAAACGCAAAGTCAGCATGCCTGTGGGTCAGAGGAAACCACTCTGGGTCTGTGCCGGTGGATACCACATCCATCAGGTCATCGACATCTCAATGGGTGGTTTCCCTGAGCCATGGGCAATCAGACTGGCCGGAAATGTTTTAAAAGGGAAGAAGCATTCAGGCTGGCACGGTGGCTCACGCCTGTAATCCTAGCACTCTGGAAGGATTGTTTGAGCTCAGGAGTTTGAGACTAGCCTGAGCAACAGTGAGACCCCCGTCTCTATTAAAAACAGAAAAAATTAGCTGGGCGCAGTGTCAGGCACCTATAGTCCCAGCTGCTCGGGAGACTTGAGCCCAGGAGCTGGAGGTTGCTGTGAGCTAGGCTGATGCTACTGCACTCTAGCCTGGGCAACAGAGCGAGACTGTGTCTCAAAAACAAAACAAAACAAAACAAAACAAAGGGCAGCATTCAGAGTGAACATAATGTCTGTCCACTCTCGATCCCGCTCTACCACTGTATTGCCTGCACTTTCTCTTCCTGCGGAAAATAAGAATCAGGTCTCTTGGTGCAGCCCCTGGCCGTGTGGAATGGCCACCAGCGGCACTTGCCCTGGGAGGCGGCCCGGGCTTGGCTGTGCAGTACGAAGTTGATTGCCCAGATGCCCATTGGACCACTTCTAGGACAGAAGTCAATGCAAGGCTCCAGAAACAGATCGACCAGAGCTTCCCCAGCAACATCTGATGGGAGGTGCAGCCTTAACCCTCCTGTGTGAGCCAGAGGACCAGGCAGGGAAGACTGTGAGTACAGCATGGCCAGGGGACATGAACCTCTATCCAGGAAACCAAGCCCTTCAGGATTCCTTATGTGTGAAGCTCCACACACCACCCAAACTCATGTTCATTTTAGGATGAGCTCTTTGCATTGGATTTGGCCATCTGCAAAGCTGAAGATATAAAATTGAAATGATGCCTCCCTTTGCCGACACCTTGTGCATGAATCATACATCCGAGCCCTTCTCTCCACTCAAGTGAAAAGGGGGACACGCTGACTAACTCCTCGTCCAGCTCCTCACGTGTGACCTGCAACCCCCTCAACCACACCACCTCCCGGTTGCCAGCCCGCAGCTGCCCTGAAACATCCTCCTAACCACGGGGGAGGCGTCAGCTGTCAGTCCCCAGAGACAGGACAGTTCTTCCCCCAAGATCCTTAACACCAAAGCTACCCTGTGGGCTCCTCTGGGGAACGTGAGGTCCACAAGGGACACCTTACATACAAGGTGAAATAGTGATAAAAAAGATGAGTGGTGCAAATATCTGTTCACTTTTCCATCCTGGACTTTTTTCTCATCCATGACTTTTCTACTCAACGGGGAAGCACAGGCACATTGTCAACAAAGATGCTTTGCACGTCTGCGAAAGGGAAAGCTGTAATAATAATAATGACAGCAGCTAGTGTTGGTTGGGTACTTCTCGCCTGCCAGTCAGCACTCTGCCGACTACCCTAAATATGTGACTTCAATTAATCTAATTAATTAGTTCTATTAGTTCAAGCAGGCTGAAGAAATTCACGGAGGGGGATCCTTGCCTTAGGTTTTTTGACTGGGCCATAGTCGGGCCACGACTTAAAGGCGACAGGCGTCCAACCTCACCCTGACCCCTGATTTTGACCTCACATTTCAAGTACTTGCATCGTATTCAGTGGACTAGGATTTAGAACACAGATTTAACCCAGATCCTAATGTGTCTTTTCTTTCTATGCCTCGAAGTATTTAACTGGCAGATCACACGGTTGGAAAGGTTTGGTGGTGGAGGAGGAAGTATTATCCCAAACACCCCTGTACTACCTACCCATAGCTACATCCTACTGCTCTCTGTACGTCTGCTTAATTTTGAACTCAGACATCCTTTACAGTGTGCGAGGCCAACTCAAGAACTTGGGACTTGATGGGATCCCAGAATATAGGAGCTGGAAGAAAATCACCAGAGGCTGTTGCTCCAAACAGGCTTGTTTTATAAGCAACCTGCCACAGCAGAGCAGGAGACTCTCCAGCCGCCACACCCTCAATTGAATTCAACTATCCAGAAACCTTTTGCTGCTACCGAGGGGCGGCGGAGACTCGCGGTTGCTGGGCAGCCTCACACAAGTCACTCTGCCTCCCCAAGCTTTGCCTTTGCACCTATAAACCAGAGATGATGATGAACATACCACACGGCAGAGCTGTGGGGATTAAAGTAAGTGCTCCATCTAAGTATTTAGATGCTAGACTAGACTAAATGCTTTTGCATTTTAGCTGTTGTCATTTAATAAATGTTTATTATTATCCTTGTGGTGGTGGTGGTGGCTGTTATGTTCCTATTATTGATATTATTTAAATGCTCCCTTGTATTCTTATTATTCCTGCTTGAATTAATTGGGCAGCTTGATCCCTTGATAATTTATTATGGTTTCTTCTCAATGGAAATGATTTATAAACCAATGTTAAACACTATTCATTTTAATTTGAGATGTAAATTCAAGGTAAAATAATATTAGGCCCAGGCTCGAGAATATGAAATGAAGGTTCTGGCTGTGTAAAAATGGTAACTTTGTTACAGAGTTGATAAGACCCAGAGGTTAATGATTTATGAGCCAAATGAGTGTAGAGAACCAAAATCAATATTCTACACAACGAATTTCCAACTAAGTATTACAGCCGAAAGTTTTTAGGCTTTCAAGCCCTTTTCCCCGTCCTTCCAATTTCCCCACTACATACTGTTTCAGTCTCTAGGCTAAGGTTGCAAACACCTCTTCCTGCAGAAAGTTTACTATTTTGTCACACGTGCAGATGCACTGGAAACTCAAACAGAAAGTTGACAGCAAATAAAAACATACACAATCTCTGTTTTCTTCATTCTTGCTGTCCTATTACCACCAGGATTTGCTTCGAGCTGTCCATATGTGCGTAACTGAGGCATGCATTTAAAATCAAGAATAGGTTAATGCAGAAAAAAATGCATTTTTGAAGATAGAGATTCATCTGCGAGAGCCAAGCATTTCGCATCAGTGCAGTTGAGAGCAAGCCCTCTGCTGATGACAGCACATACACGGCATGTCGAATTGGTGGGTGAATGGGTCACACAAAGGGTCACGGAGGAAGAGTGGAAAGTAAGTTCAATATCACCCGCCCATTCAAGACAGGCAAAGAGAGGCAACGAGGCCGTGCTAATCTTTATGTCTCTGTGGCCATACCTTGCCCTTACCTTTAATCACACTTCAGTTCTTGATAGTGGCTCTCTGTAGGAATTCTATTCCTCTACTCTTTAAGAAGTCCAATAAACATGTCTGTGGGGCTCACGTTCTGCCGCATGAGCAGTTCAGGTGTTAAACGCCAGGAGGCTGCGCAAGGGTGCAGAAGCCTAACCACAAGGTATAGACGGCCGTGGAGGGCCAATGAGCCTTGTGGAGTTGAACGCCAGCGTTTAGACAGCGGTCACCCTGGAAGTCATTCTTCTCCCTCCTGAAACAAGGGCGAACCTGACCGACTGCCTTGCCCGCGGCTGCTTTAAGAGCAGAGAGGGAAACTGCCGCCAAGTAGCCGGCAGCTGGCACTTAGACGGTGTGCACTGGGAGAGATGCCCCTGCCCGAGGGCCTCCTTTCCAGCACCAGCTAGACCTGTTCTGCAGTAAAGTAAGGGCAGTAGCCTGTCGAATCAACACATGCTGGAGCGGGACTTTGGAGCACCTGCAAGCAGAGGGACTGAGAGAATTCGTTAGAATACAGACCCTCCTCCGGGAAGCGGCCGTTCTGAGGATGGTCCTCCTGGCAGGTAGCACGCAGTGCAGGACAGATTAGGAAAGATAGAGCTCTCCACCAAAGTAAGCAGAGGCCATCTGCAGAGTCACAAGCAGCTAAGGGATTTGTTGGCTTTTGGTGAGACGGGGTGGAAGGCAATATGCTCGCTGTTACTTGTGTTTTGGTGCTCGCATCTCACCATGCACGTGGATGTATACTCCACAGCGTGGATTCCGTCAGTACCACCACACCACTGCTGGTTGTTATAAGTCTATTTCTACCGTTCTGTGCAAAGATTCCCTTTGTTTCTCCCAAACAAAGTGGACTGCAACCCTCCTTGGCCGACGACATCTGCACAAGAGCCCCCTCCTGTCCAGAAGAGCTGTGCTTTGTACAGAAGCACCCCGTGCTGGGACGTGCTCGCAGCAAGTCCTGCGAGGATAATGTTACAAAGAAAGGTTAACGTGGAAGCATCTGCCCTATCTGTGAATATGTAATTTCCTCTATTTCAAAATAAATTGTAATGTCATTTCACGTCTCTCCTTCCCCTTTGCTTAATTGCAAGGCAGCACAAAACCAAACCAAAATGTCAGGTTGTGTAAACAAAGCAAAATAGTTTTTCTCAAAGTCAGTGCTCAAAGCTTCAAAGATTGTTAAAGAAGCTTATTTCCCACAGCCTTCCTTCTCCCTAAACATGGCATATTTACTTGCTACAACTCTGCCGCATAAGTGCATTCATACGATGGTTGTTACTGATGAAACCTGGCAGGCAAGAAACAGCTATTGTGGGCACAGGTATGTGACAGGCAATTCCACCTTCGAATGAGTAAAGTTAAAAGGCTTAAAATGCTGTAATTGTGTCATTTTTGTTCTCTTCTGGCTATTGTCTTACCTCGAATGAAAAAAAATATTATGACAACAATGTTCTTTCTATAACAATTTTCCATAAACTGCAAGTGTGATTAGGTACAAAAGTTAACATTTTGCCATGACTAAAAGGAGATTGTGTAGGTGAATGGAGATGAGTATTTGTTTTAAAATTTAGGTAACTGATAAATGTCATGAGCTAAATTACAGTCAGGGGTACACCCGCTGTGAACGACCTTAAATGAATGAAATTTTGTGTTAAGTACACCAAGCATCCAGGTAATTCCAGACACAGCACAAGTTTGTTCTGTTCTAATTTTTTTGCTCCAATAGTATATGGGGGTACCCAAGGAACGAGATCCATTTTGTATCGAGAAAGAATCATTTATGTAAGAATATGCTACTTTGTAAATTGCCTTCCCTTTTTTCTACTTCTTGGGAGCGAATAAAATGACTTACAGAGTCCTATTGTAAAGGAACTTTCCTTCTGAAATACTTATATCCCAAAATTAACAGAAGAGCATTAAACCACTGTTGCCCCCAACTTGACATCACAATGGAAAGGCAATGTTTGACCACAGGGGTTTATTGCAAAAGACTCTACAATAACATGAAAAAAAAAGTAGTAAAAATAATGGGTTAAATATTAATGTCCTTACTATGTAGATAACCCATACAAATCCATAAGAAAAAGATCTACAATCCAATAGAAAATTGCCCACGGATATGAACAGAGAATTCCTGGGAGAAGAAATACAACCATGGACTAAAATGTGTAGAGTCTCAACTTGATGTGCAAGAGAAAGGAACATTTAAATAGTGAACTAGCATTTTCCCCTGACAAATATAAAATAGAATGGTAATATCTAGGGTTAGTAAGAGTATACAGAAATCAGTATTCTCATAGATCATGACTGAGTGTCCTATTGTCATGGTGGGAAAACATAGTATACTATTTGAGGCAGTATAGAAAAAATTAGAAATTTTTAATATTTTTTGATCCAGCATTTTAATTTTGCTGAATTTTTTATTTCAAAATTGTTCCCACAAGCACATACCTTTACAGAAAAGAATATTCACTACAGCACTGCTTGAAACAGGAAAAAGAAATTGGTGGGAACTAGGATGTCCCTCACAGAGGAATGGTTAAATACATTGTAGTGTAAGAAAAATGAAATGAAAATCAAAATGCTGAAATGGAAAAATGTCCAAATATCCAGTTGAGTGAAAAACAAAAATTGCAAAATAGTGTACAGAGTTTGTGTGATATACTCTAAATAGTTATATCTTACTATTACTAGACAGTATTGGCAACATACTACAAATGAGCCTCTGCAGCTACCTGCGAATGAGGCTACCTATTGGGGTGAGAGTACGTGAGACATTCCCTTCCTGTGTTGTTTGTGTCTGCATTCTTTGCTTTTGTATAATGTGGATTACTCTGGTAATCAGAAAAAGAATTAGCTAAAGTGGGGAAAACACCAAAAAAAAAAAAAAGATAACTGAGGTAACAACTAAAAAAATTTTTTTTCTGTTGCAAAGGGGTATGTGACACGCTGCTTCACACACACGACAGAACTCTGCTCTTGAATTACGTGGAATCACGGAGCTCAGCTCTCAGCTACCTGTTCCGCGCCCCTGCACAAATAGCACGCTGCTCGGGTACAGAGGAATTCTGGGGTGGTCCGTGAGCATCTCACACCCAAGCCCCATCACCCACAAAGACTCCCCAAACACTATTCTGAGAGTGACAATCCATAGAAAATCTCAACATATGTGATTTTATTTCCATTTATCATGAATCCATTTTCTTCCTTCAGGAATGGGAGGAGTAGGGAGCTAGATAAAATTACATTCCTGTAGTTATGTTGCCTATACTATCTGAGGAAGCCCTGTTTTAAAGCATACAGGAAACGCTCCCAAACTGCCAAACAGCACATCATCCTGAAGCTTACTGCAATTGAGCACGTAACTGGAGATTTCTAAACTGTCTCTTTATTGAACACATCTGGCGATTGTGGAACAGAGTCCCGCGTAAGTGGGTCTGTATTAGTCATTACTTTGCATACAGGGGCTGTCACCACCTCCTAGATGTTTTACTGAACTTTCAAAACCTCATTACGCATCTCACATTCAGGTAAACAGTGGTCTGTAGTGGGAACTATTTCATTTCTCTCCCGTCTTGATCTGCTTGAATAAAAAAATTGGTTCATTAGGCAGGGGTGGTTTCATACCAGCCCCTGTGAAAAGGCTCTGGGAAGATACTGTCTGTCTGCACGCTCCATTTTATGATTATCTCAGCAATCTCAGCAAGGAGGGTCTACAATGAGCAGATTGGAGGTCACATTTCATCTGATCCAGAGCTAAGCTACTACTGCACACATATACTAAGAGTTGACAGTCTGGATAAACCAGTGCACTTCCCTTTGCTTTTTGGTTTAACTGCAGTTTCCACTTTAGGGAATTAGTATCACGTTAATGTTATTGAATTGAGTAGATTTCACCAAGTCATTTTTTAAAAGTGTGATATAGGCTGCAGTGGAAGACATAAAAATATCATGTAAACACACACACACACACACACACACACACACACACACACACACACACCAAGCCTTCTGAAAATTCCAAAAAAGGGAATTTCCAATGAAGAAAAACACCAGTGTGAAAATGAAAGTACAATTTGTTGCTTGAGTTAAGTTTAAATAATTGTGTCATAGATACGCTGGCATTCAGAAATGAAAAGCGTTGGCTGAATATTTAAACTGTACTTTGTAAGCTACAGTTACAGTGATAAGCTATCAGCAGCGAATTCATGAAAGATTCAGCTGCCGTAGCTTTCACTGGGTCCTCCTAAAAGTATTGGGGCTTAAGAAAATGTGCGGACCCTGCTGGATAAATGGCAACAGAGTTTTTTTGGTAGTTTAATTATTTTTTTATTAATTATTTTATTATTTTTCAAAAAAAGAAGTTCTGACCTCTTTAGATATCAGTATAATGTGGTATGTGTTAATTTTCCTAAAAAAAAAAAGAGTTGACCTCTTTCACTCATCATTTTAGCAAATATTTTATTCTTCAGACATCATAATGCCCAATGCTAAAAATCGTGTAGTGAACTGGTACAATAAATTAGTACAACCAATGAATTTTCCTGATATTTTCTTTTTATCACTTGCTTTGTTCTAGCTCTTTCTATATCCTAGGGATTTTCTTTTTATTTTACATCCCCTTGCACTTATCTTTTTAACTGGTTTGTCCTTGGTCTTTTAGTTTAGTTTATGTTATCTTTTTATTTGACATTAGGAAATTTTAGATTTCATGGCACAAAATTTAGCAATCTTTTCCCTTGAGGAGTTGTTTATTCTTTGGCTTCTGTGCTTAGAAAGACTTTGCTCAATTATATATCAGATAAACATGTCTCGATATATTTTCTGGCATTCTCCAGTGGTTTCCCTTTCCAAATTCAATCTGCACAGGGAATTTCCTTGGATACATGAGGAACAGCAGGACAACACAGTATGCAAGATGGAACCAGGTTAAAATCCTGGCCATCATATGCTATCTGCATGACTTTGGGTAAGTTACTTTAGTCTTCTATACTCCAGTTCCTTTTAAAATTGAGTACCTTGACCATCACCACTTCGCCTTGCGTCTTCATTCTTTTCATATCATCATCATCTTTTTATTCACCGTCATCATCACCATCATCTTCTTCCTTATCATCATCTTCATCATCAACACCATCACCATTATTATATTAGTTAAGGGCATGTAAAACACTTACCACAATGTTGGACTCTAAGGAGTCAGCTATAATGTTCCCCCCAAATTTAAATCATCCTGTTGCCATTAATGTGTAATCCATGCTTAGCCATCTGCCCTGAAAGGCCACCTTTATGTTTACCTGCGATTCTCTTTCTGGGCTTCCTATTCTGTTTTGTCATTCTGTCTCATCTGGAGCCGGTGCCCCACGGCTCTATTTGTTTATTTTTACTTGAACTCTTTGGAGCACACATTTAAAACAAAATGAAAATTAAAAACGCACCTGCACCCGAATGTTTATAGCAGCACAATTCATAATTGTAAAGATGTGTAAACAACCCAAGTGTCCATCAATACATGAGTGGATTAATAAAATGTGGTATATGTATACCATGGAGTACTATTCAGCTTTAAGAAACAATGGTGATATAGCACCTCTTGTATACTCCTGGATAGAGCTGGAATTCATTCTACTAAGTGAGGTATCCCAATAATGGAAAGACAAGCACCACATGTACTCACCATCAAATTGGTATTAACTGATCAACACATAAGTGCACATATAAGAAAAACATCTATTGGATGTTGGGCAGGGAGGAGGAGAGAGGGGGGAGGAGGGAGGAAGGGATGAGTATATGTATACACGAAGAGTGCAATGCACACCACCCGAAGAATAGACATATTTGAAACTCGGACTTGGGGGGGGAGGGGGGAGAAGGCAACATACGTAACCTAAATATCTGTACCTCCGTAATATGCTGAAATAAAAACAAAACCAAAAAAAACGCATTGAAGAATTCACACCACATCCAACCTTCGCAGTGGAAGCAGAAAACAGGCTGGGGCATACACTCGCTTTTCTTCGAGGCTTGAAAATTATTTCAGTGGTTGGTCACCAGCCAATGTTTCAGGTTTCCAATGGATTTCAGGGAGTCAGAGGAGTGGTCTGTGCGCACTGACGCAAGCTGGCTTCCCGAGCTGTCCAGACAGCCCCATCTGTCAGCTCGATGGCACGAGGGCACTACTGAGAGCTGAATGCCGGGAACACGTAGCTCGCTGTCTCTTCATAGCTGTGGTGTGCATCCCCGCAGGATGGGATGTGCAGGGAGGATGCCACTGGAGGCGCTAAGAACCAGAACGTGGAAGCATCTTGTCTTAAAACTCTCAAGCTTGTGAAGAAAAGCGAGTGTATCCCCCAGCCTGTTGTCTGCTTCCACTGAGAAGGTTGGTTGAGTGTTCGATAACATTGGAAGCTCAGTTAATGAACGTGCGGTCCATATGGCTCTACGTTCCTCCTTATAAAGTAAACCATTATGCCTCCCCTCTCTCTGCCCCGCCATAAACCTCCACCATGAAAGTGAATGCAGCTCATCAGCCCTGACAATCGCAGGACAGCCGGGCTCGGCGTCTCTGCTGGTGCGCTGCAAATTCCATGATCTCCTCGACACCGGGAACGTGCCTTCCATTCAGCACCCTACAGGCGTGCCATGGACCCAGAGAAGCCCAGATGGTCCCACCTCTGGAATATAAATGCTCCCAATCTGTCCCAGCCTTACGACACCTTTCCCACAGTCCTGTCTCAATGTCCAATCCATTCCCTCCGAAGCCACCAGCCCCCTACTCTCCTCATACACCCCCATCGTGGTCATTCTCTTGCTAACCCAAAGTCCGCTGTCCAGTGCCTTTTGTGACACTCCCTGCTGGCAAAATTCCAATTGTCAATCAATCTGGTGACCCTACTCCCTGTCCCGCATTGGACTGAAAATCACACAATTCCACATACTGATGCCGACACCCAGTTCAGAGCAGAGCTGACCTCAGACACAGCCCTTGTGCAAAGTCCTCCCTTCCTCTTGAAAGTGTTGCCCAACCTCATTGACCCCAGCTCCCCAAATGCACTCTCTCTGCCATCCACTATGATTCCACAGTTTATGGGAGTACACTCACTTGTCCCTTTTCACCTCTTCCTGATATCTCTGAAGTACTTGTTGGTGTCGATCCTCCTTCCTTGAAATGCTCCTGGCCCCTGAATTCCCTGACCCCACTTCTCAGTCTCTGGCCACTCTGTGAGTTTTCTTTTTGGCAGGGGGGAAGGGGTTCTTCCCATTTTGACCTTCCTTTCAATGTTCTAGCGGACCTGCCATTGCCAGCGTGCCACAGAAGTAAGCATGTAACTTTCATGCTCTCAAGAAGGTCCCATTGATCAAAAATATGAATGTTTAAGAAACCCAAGATAGAAAAGCGATGTACTGCATCCCAAGGGAAACACACAGCCTGCAGTCCAGGCTACATTCTGTACAGAACACGGAATGACAGAGAGAACATGGGCATTGCTTTTTTAGGTCTTACAGTTTTTGCGAAGTAGAGACACAAAGGTTGATTTCCAAACCCTTATCCTGGATTTAGATAGAGATAAACTGTAGGTCATAAGTTCCTCCACTGCCTTAAACATTCCTGCAGGGTAATCTGCTCCACACCCGTGGTTGGACCATTATCTACATACACAGGAGAAAACCATGATAGCCGTATTCATGACTGGGTCCCTAGCAATTCCTGGCACCTTAGATAGGGCCTTGTAAATATCAGGCATCTGTTCTCCAAGACTTCACTTTTCAAAACTACTTATTAAGTACCTACTATGTGCCCAGTCTATAGGATTCTAAAGGTAGATGTCTTCTATTGATACATAAACTAAACCAGAGCACTTTCGCGCAGGTAAATGAGCCTGTTCACGGAGGGGGTATTCATTGTATGTTGAGGTCTGTGCCCCTACAGCTATTTCAGTCCAGACATCCTAGAAAGAGTCTATTTTGGAATGGATAATCCAACAGAACCAGGTCCGGTTAGCCAGACCCTGGTTGGAATTATGTAGGTTTGAAGGACTTCCTGACCAATACCCAAGTCTTCCCTCTGGTGGAATTTTCTTGCATTTCTTGAGGTTCCTGTCTCTATCCTGAGCTCTTGTAAATGAGACCCTCCAACTTTTTCTCCATCCCTCGAGAGGGGCTGGATGTGGGGCCTTTGCTGCCACGTTGAGCGGCACATGATTGAACATACATCAGGCATGGTAAGGAGGGATGTATTCTGTGCCATCTCCCCAGGTTACCTTTCAAGAATTCATCCCTTATTTTTCCTCCAGCTTGGTTCTCTGTGCCCACAGGTGGTGACACTGTCCAGAGCCCCTACCCCCATCCCCCAAGGGTGGGGGGAGGGGTGGCAGAAGAAATCAAAGAAGAGAAACTGAGGGCTGGCTTGTGAGGCTAAGCCACTAGGGGGTGCCAAGCCAGAGATCGTGAGCAACTAAACACCAAACTCAGCAAGCCCAGGACGCTGGTGTTTCTTCCACCATTTGTGTTTGAAAGAGAATCTCATATAAACCATTTGATTCCAACCCTTAGTGGTGGCAGGAATTTTTTTGTTTTCAATAGGAAGGTTTGAGCTGAAGCCAGGGATTTGTTTTAGCATCCACTTGATTGTTCTCTGCTTGAATTTCTCTTCCTAAGAGCACAGAATTTGCTAGCCGAATCCTGAGCAAGGGCTGATTTATGATTCCTGCGTGTGGTTCTATTAATAGCACAGGGGGCTCTAAGTGAACGCCGACTGCATGCAAATGCTGTCTGACAGCCGGGAGCCGTGAGCACTAGGATGGTATAAGCCGTAGATAAGAACCATCCATTGGTGAGAACTACGTCCATCCCTCCACCAGCTCCCCCCACACCCCTCATCCATGAACAGGTCTGTGGTCAAAGTCAGCCTATTTCCAATGGAAGAAAAATGGACAGAATGACATGCCCCCAAAATGCCTGGTGCACATTTGAAAACAAATGCAATCTTACATATTTGTTCCTCCCTAACACTCAGCTGCTTCAGAATTAATTGGATTGAAAATCAGACTTTGCAGTAGCAGCAGGATTGCCCAGGGAATTCCACTGCGGGCGTGTCCAGTTGTGTCCGCCGGCCACATATGTCCACCTTTCCTCCTTGCTTATTCCAAACTGCTCAAGCGCTTCACCTGCCCCTCCCTCGGGATAGTCCTCACTGTCTGCCCTGCGTCATGATAAGATCTCCTGGAAGAATTTTAAGTCCCTTAGCAGCCTTTCTGTTCCCTTAAGCCAAGAGTCTTATCATTATTGAACCTCTCTCTCCAAAACACTTAGGCACACACAGTTGGCACCCAGAAAATGTGACCAATGAATAAACTAACGCTTTCCCAGAGATCTGCTGTTGACCCTCTGCTGTCGACCTTGCACAGCGATGATGCAGCCTTCCCTGTTACTCAGAAAGAAGAGGAACAAGGCAGTGGAGACATGAGGCAGCTTCATGTGAACACTTGCTCATCCATTATGAGTTCTGCAACCTGAGGTGGGTGTCCTTAACCTCCCCAAGCCTCACCTGTAGAATGGGCGGCACTCAAGGAGGCCACGCATGTGGCCTCATGGCCAGGCGTGGGGTAAGCTCTCAAGGGTGGTCACTGGGATTATTTTAAAAGTGCTGCTCCCACCTTTAAATTTGCATGGGGGTATTATAGTTCCAGGAGTTTAAGGACTCCTGCGTGGTTTTATTGCAAAGCCCTTCTGTAGCTCTCACGCATCTCTGTGGTGTCAGTCTTCCTCCAGTTACAGTAACAATACAAGACAGAGCCGTCACCCAGCTAAGAATCAGGCAGTAACGTGGGGTCCATAATTTTTATCCCCAAACTATGGGGTGGAGCGGGCCATGGTGGACAGTCAAATAATAAGGTGCTTTGTTGCAAATCTGCTTTTCCAGGCACAGAGAAACCTGCCGGGGAGAAAGGGATGCTCCCTCGAAATTATGCTGCCCTCAGGTTTTGGAAAAAAATGCTCTGAATGACTGAGATGTGTCTGTCCTAGTGTACTGCTCCTATCTCAGTTATCCTTTGTGCAGTCCTTTTAAAGCAAATATCCCCCTTTTATTTTATTACATAATTATTCAGAGTGCTGTAGTCCCCTTCTGTGTAATGATGAAAGGCCTTTCTTGGAAAGAAGGACTGTTTCTCAAAACAGTCAGATGTATTGGATTTATAAAACAAAAACTTCCTGAAAAATTAATGTAATGCCTAGGGGAAGGGTTTTATCTTTTGGCAAAAAAAGAAAAAGAAAAAAGAACACAATCATCTATAAATATTATATCAGAGTCTAATGCAGGTCTCAAAGATTAAAAAATACTGTCTAAATATTCTAGCGGGAACCAGTAGTAAGCCCATAGTGGAAGTTACAATTTCTAATGAGTCAAAGGAGGCAGGTGTACCAGTATATTATAATTAAATAAAATTTAATCAATAGGTGTGATGATGTCAGCGTGAGGTTGCTTGCTAGCCAACAGGAGTCTGAGAGTTGTATCAAAAGTTAGACACATTAAAATGTAACACTCATTAATGAGATAAAATATTCTACTGATTTACACTACGGAATAGTCTACTGATTTACACTACTAAGATGTGAAATATGCAAATTGATTTACATGCAACGTTTTAGAAAGTAAAAAATTAAAGGAGGCAGGCTGGTACTGACACATGTGAAAGCTCTAAGCACAATGCATCCTTCTTATAAATCTTGTTAGGGAGAATGTTCTGGTTTTGCTTTTCATAGTTAGTATTACAAATGATACTCATTCTTGTTACGGTATAGGGCCACACGCTGTTAGAGAAAAAAAGAAACATAGGACTTGTCTAGTCTGACTTCTTCCTATCGAGATCACAAATGAGAAGTTTTGAGATTTAAGACATCTTCCGCATTCACAGAGATAATTAAAGAAAGATCTAGAAGCTGGAAGAAGAGTCTAGTCTTCTTGTTTCTTAAGCTGGCGCTCCTTTCGTAATTTAAAACAAAACAGAACAAAACTTGTTTGTGTAATCACCCTGGTAGAGACCATCACTGCAATCAAGGTGCTGCTTAAAATGAACCAACAAAACGAACTCCGTGCCACCAAAGCACCCAGAGGAAAAGGTGATGGCTGTCCCACGTTGATATGGAGGACAGATTTTTAAATGAAGCTTCCAAAAGGAAGTCTTTCCAGCATCTCTGAAAAATACCCTATTTCTCAGAAATATGGCGATTGGCCTAGGAAAAGGGAGAAAGGACACGAAGACGAAGAAATCTCTGCAGTCCTCAGACGCAGCAAGAACACGGGGCCCAGGCGTGTTGCCTTGGGAGGCTCTCCAAGGCCGTAGACCCCTGCAGGTGTTCTGCATCCAAAGCTACCACCTGTCTAACTTTGCTAACGACAAGGCGCCATTCGTGTTTCAGTGTTGACAGAGTAAGAGATGACAAGGACCGCCGCTCTGGCTCCTTTTCTCCATTAATCTCCTCAGTTTCCAGCCCGTGGACGCAGACCTCCCCCGAGACGTAGCCCTTGGCAACTGCAAACGTGCGCACCGGGCTGAAGCTGCTTTTGTATCCTGTTTACCTTCCAAAATTTTGTGTTTTTGGTTACCTTAGGAAACACACACACATTTGTCGTCTATAAAGGCATCAGGACCACAAGTAGAAATTCGCAGGAAAAGAGACAGAAGGGGGTGAAGACTTCTCGCTTTCTAAGCACACACGGAAGACGCACGTACCCACGCTCCAGTCCATCTCCTCGGCAGCATCCCCGTACGCGCCGTGTCGACTTTTGCCGGCGAAGTCCCGGTTGGAGAAGAGGGCCGTGTGCACATGGAGGTAAGACAAGAAAAGCAGGAATGGCCTCTCAGTGTTCCTGCAAAGAGAAGAAGAGCCAAAGGCAGTGTAAATACGTCCACCACCGTTGTGACTAGGGTCAACCTATCATCATACGCTGCCGCTGGAAAATTCACAAAATATCACCTTTCACCGGCTTGGGTTGCGCCTTTTTTTTCGGGGAAGGTTAGTTTTCGGGTTTTGGTTTTGAGTTGGTTTTTTTTTCTTTTTTTTGGTTCGGCAACTTGAGTTTTTTTTTCTTTAAACCTTCTTCCGTTGCCCCACTTCGGGGGGAATTGAATTGGAAGTTTTTTTTTTTTTCGGTTTTTTTTATTCTATTCTTCCCTCTCTATATGGTGATTAACATGAATTCAACCAGCTTGAAAATAGTATTGTCTTTGGGGAAAAAGTTTATATACACACACGTAACTAATAAAGACAGTATCTTTTTTCTTTTTAATTGACAAATAACAATCGTGTATCTTTATGGGGTAAAATGCGATGTTACAATATATGTCTACATTGTGTAATGATTAAACCAAACTAACACATTCATCTCCTCATATAATTTAAAATCTACTTTCTTAGCAATTTTGGAATATAGAATACACTGGCATTAAGTATCGTCACCCAGCTGTGCAATAGGCCACCAAAACTTATTTCTCCTATCTAACTGAGATTTTTCTATCCTCTAACCAACATCTCCCTTTTCCCATTCGCTCTCCACCTCTAGCCCCTGGTAACTAACATCGTACTCTCTGCTTCTAGGAGTCCGACTTTTGTAGATTCCACATATCAGTGAGATCATGTGATATCTGTCTCTCTGTGCCTACTTTATTACACTTAGCTTCGTGTCCTCCAGGTTCATCCATGTTGCCACAAATGATAGCATTTCCTTCTTTTTAAAGGCTGCATAATATTCCATTGTGCTACTTCCATCGACACCTTTTTAACACTGATGTAACTTTGTGGCTGTTGTTATTGACACACTGCCCCTCCTCCACAACAGAATGTGTCTCTCAGAATGAACACTCAATTGTCAATACTGAAATTTTAGAAGGTAAATGGAACATTCCTTAGACTGGCCCAGACCTATAGTTTAATCTAGAGAGATGAATCGTACTGCAAAATATGAGTTAATTCGAAGTGCACCTAAACCTCCTTCACTTGAGTCGATTAGAACACACAGGTGCTACAGAGGTCCGAGCCACAGTGAACGTGCGGCCCCTGCTACGACGGCTGTGTGCGACGTTACTGTGCCAAGGCCTAAGGTTGCACAGCCGAGTCTGCTGAAAGGGAGGGGATAGGCACATCGTTCTTCTCTACATCCGGTGGACCTCTGAGAAATGCACTTACTGCTGCATCTCAATGTCACACGATAGGCTCAGTCCTTACCTCTGTCTAGGAAACGACCAGGAGTTCCTTTCCTGCTACAAGGGAATATTGAGTGAGTGGCCTTTTCGAAAGCTACTGGGGCACAGGACACACGTCCACTGCCCAGGGCAGGTGGATGCAGCTCTCAGAGATGCCTGCAAGCAACTGCGATGCTTAGAGGAGACACAGCTTAATGACAGCCACTGCCTTACCGTGCACCCTCCATGCCTCGCTGTCACCCTGATTCAAGCTCTTCCTTTAACTACTTCTGTGAACTTGGGCGGATTCCTTAAATATCCAGGCTTCAGCTTCATCTTCAAGACATGAAGAGTTCTTATCCTGATGCCAACACTCACAAACCCCAAACTCTACCCCAATGAACACAACCAGTCCCAAAATAGGGCTTGCATATTCACAGATCAGTGTCCTTAGCGTGATAACCTCTCTGCCTAAAACTCACACTTCCTCCTCTTCCTGGAAAACAGTCACTGTTCAGAAGCCGTCCCCAATGCCACCTGCTCTGAGATGCTGATCGCCTGTTCCCATGCAGACCCATGAGCGCTGAGCCTTTGGTGTCTTCAGCTGAATACTCGGGCCCTAGCCCCATGCCTGGCCTCTAGAAGATGCTCGGCAATACTCCATAGGAATGAGTGAATGAAAGAATGGATGGCTGAATGAACACGACTTCTAATAAATTGCACAAGAACCACACAAAAATCAATTATGTGCCCTCTTCTCCTGCTAGGCCACAAGCTGAGGCACATCATTTACATCAATGTGTTCCTGGCACCTGCCCAGTGATTGGCAGGTGGCGGAAATCCAGTATCTCTGCTACTGGATGAACTATTTCGCCAGCCTTGTCAGTGTCGGCAGCCCCACCCACAGTCACGGCGACTGCAGGGACCTGTGAATGCAACATGGTTTATGTAAAAATTGCTCCAGAGTAGGTATTACTACACCGAGCTGTATCCTAAGTCTCTTGTCATTTCCAAGGGATCAGAAGTGATTATTAAGAGATGTTCGACATCTGTGCCAGCTATTAAAAGTTCTGAAGAAATAATATGTTTAATTAAATTAATTTTGCTTTCTTGTGTATTTTTGGATACCTTAAGTCTTCATGAAAGCCAAAAACATTTCAAGTTGAAGATTGTGTATCACAGCTCTAATAACTTCACTTCGAAAAAATAAATGGATGTATACTTTTCTAAATGCACTTGTAATCCGATAATGTTACTATAGCTCACACTCCTTCCTTTAGCCCATACAGCTGGTTCTGGGTCAACTCCTCAGATCGACTGGCTATAACACTTTCCTTTTAAGGTTGGTCCTTGTATTTATTAACCCCTGGTCCTTTGAAATAGAAAATAAGCACAGAATATCACACTTTGCGTGAGAGCTGAGCCAGGCATCTCCTGTTCTCTGAAAACTCAACAGGCAGGTCAAATTCAACACATTATCGGTAACCATTAGTACCGTGTTTTATCATTTCAGCATCTGGTGGCAAATTATGTCATTTGTTTTTTTTTTTTTACAAGAATATGAAATGAGGGAATGGTGTTATTATTTCACAGCCAAGAAAGAAGAAGAAGAAAAAGAAGGCATGAGATTAGAACCCATAGAATGTCGTCTAAAACTCTCACCATTGTTATCTTCAAAAAAAAAAAAAAAAAAAAGTAGAGATACTAATGCTCAGATGGAGGCACTGGAACTGTCATCCTGGCTGTGATCTACACACAAGAACATCTATCAAGGTGTGCCTTTGGCCACTTCTAAGGGTGGACGCCCTCGCGGGAACTGGCGGAACTGAAACACACCACGACGTCAGAGGCTTTGCCACGCACGCTGCCTATGACGTCTCCATCCTAGGGGTCATGGAAATGTTCGCTCACACCTGGCCGAATTGCACCTCCTTCCCTAGAACCAGACTGTGTGCCCCAAAGCTGGCTTAGAGTCCTCAAAATGAACATGAAATTACACTTTTATGCTTGCTCCTAAATAGGGAGTTACATTATGTATGAGAACAATTCTCTGCAATTTCGCTCTCATCTGTTCTCCCATTTATTTTTAGACTTAAAGTTAAGGGAAATAGACAAGGAATCTTAAAAAGTCAATCTTCCCAGCACAGTATATGGTCATAGCTGCAAATATGGGATGTGACTGACAGAACTTGCTGAGAATGAAGAGCTTTGCGTGGATTGAAATGCCCGACACTGGGCTCCAGTCCAGTTCCAACTTGGATTTTCCAATTTTAGATGGTAATCCTTTTGTCCAAAAGTTAAAAAAAATATATGAAGAAGAAAGAGGCAGCTGTCCACATGATTGGCAGGATCACAAGATATATGTGATCATATATGCCTCAGCATATTAAAATGTGAGGATGGAATTTTAAAAAAAAAAAAAGGATAAAGATGGCACAACAAGCAAATAAGGGAGCCCAAGATAAACACTGGTTCAGGAAGAAGATAAGAATGGTTGAGTCAAAGATCCAAGTTTCATAATTCAATCTAGGCTACGGAATGTGACTTCTGCCCTGGAATTGCAGGAGAACCCTCAGTAGAAGGGGAGAAGGGAATTAATGCATTGATTATTAAGGTGCACATATTTATACAATTCTTTTCCTATCATCTCTTCATAAAGCAGCGGTTTCCATTCGGTAGGGGAGACATCACAGATACCAGCACTTTATGTGTATGTTATGTATCTGTGTCCTGCGTGTCACAGTAGAGTGATTAGGTTTTATACACAAAAATAAACCTGGAAAACATAAAAAAGCCTATCTGGCTTGCAAAAACACCATAGCAAAAAGATTTACCATCCAGGAATAGAAATATAATCAATGGTACATGGGAATGTGGCCAGATAGACATAAATCATCAGCTTTCCCACATACCTGGGGTCTGATTGAAGCTTGTGCCCAGGTGAAGGAATTCTCACTTGGTAATATCCTTTGGACATGCAGGAAAGGCGACATACCTCATGGCCAGGCCCACGAGAAAGATCCAGGGCTGCCTTCTCTACAACCTTGAAAACTGACTGATCCATCAGTGGTTTGGTGGGAGGGAGATTTCTCAATAACAGCTTAACTTCTTTTTTATTAGCTGGAGCACTTCAGTAAACAACTCTTTTGAAAATTTATTGCCACTGTCTTGCACACAGTGCGGAAAGATAGAACTTTCAGCTGCCACATGCCTCTTCTCCATTTGTTAAAAATACAGAAGGCAGCTCTGAGCCTTCCCAGCAATGTGTAATCATTCCAATTGCAGAATAAGAAGATTTACATCCTATGGAGATAGGAGTGAAAACCCAGGCAAGAAGATGGCTAAGGCATTCGTTTTGTTTTTTTTCTGTCTGCCACAGACTAGACTTTTTTACAGCCTTGAGTATAACATCTCTCTGAGTGTCTGACCTTTACTATTCCACTAGCATCCAAACTTGAGTCCGTGCAAGGAATAAAGTGTATGTAAACAGGGGTGTCTGTTGATTCTCTCTGAACCCGTCTGCTGCTGGTAATTAGACTATGGCATAAATCAGACAACGGGATCCACTGTCATCCCGGCAGAGTTTGTGTGACCGCCACTGTGCACCGCAGATGGACTCACACATCCAGCTGTTCATGTCTTCCATCGATGCATTCCACAGCTATTAAACAAATGTTCCGCTGACACTCAGTACTAGGCACTAGAAACAAAGGGAAGCTGGACAGGACCCTGCCATCAGCAACCTGTGCCTTCGCCAAGAGCATCTACGGTTGGCCTCAGCTGTCTTACCTGCCGCTGCATAGCGCTTCAGACAATTCCTTAATTATGTAACTTTTCCACTTAGGAATGTGTGTGAGAGTCCTTACAAATTAAATCTGATTAATTTTTCTTACTGTGAATTAAAATCAATACCACCCCTATTCCTTCCTGGCTTAAACTCTTCTCTACACAAATGAAACCCTCCCAAGATCCCTTCATTCAAAAACACACTTTGCACCAAATCACAGCTGTTCATCACAGCCGCTTACACCGTGGCCAGTGGGAAACGTGAAAGGCAGGTTGGAGGGACCCTGCAAAGGCACTGGCAGGATTTTGACCGTCCCCAACCATGAGGGCCGTACAGAGAACAGGATAAACGGTCAGGGAGCGGCGTTCATCAGAGTCAGAACAAGGAGATCTCACCACTCTGGGAAGTCAGAGATTAAAAACATACCCCTCCACCATTCCAAATTTCAGATGTGTTATCTGTAGACCCTTTGCTAAAGGACCCATTTAGGAAGGACAACAGTGATCCTATACTGAGCTTTACTGAAAATGATTAGCTTTAATTTAACTTCTAATTATAGCATCTTAAAATGCACATGCATGTATATTTAATATACTGATACACTTTACAGAAACTGGGGCCTGAAAAATAGAATAGTCACGGCAAATTTCATATGAATTTGTAAACCCAATCGCTGGAGATCACAAGCTACACAAATTACGTGGGTATACAGAAAGTCATCGTCGTTCTTGGAAATTTACTCTTCAAGGTGAGCGTGTGTATACTTTCAGAGAGAAATGCAAAGTGATCTCTTTCAGCTTAAATGTGTTTCCTAGCAATGAAGCACTGTTTCCGATGAAGTCAGAGAGGAAGGGGGCTGACGAATCGGGCTTCTCACAAAGCAGAACGACCGAGGTCTGCCTCTCTCTATTGAAGACGACGTAAAACATGAATCTCGTTCTACCCACCAGCATGACACCTTGTTAAAATTTAGCCTTGACTTGAACTAAAAAAAAAAAAAGAAACTGTTCCGTGAATAAAATTAACTTGCTGAATTCACCCATCATCCTGCACTCTTTATTTTCTTTCCAGAATATCCAGGTACTGCTCCATCGCTATGGTGATGACAACATTCCTGAGATCAGAGCTTATATAAGAATTACAGAGATGCGTTCTCCCCTCTTGGCTGGGTGAGGGCATTGGACCTAGACTCTTCTATCTGGAGAAAGGGTGCTGAGAGACCTGTGCAAGGCCCTGGTGTTCTTCCACCTAATCCTCACTCGGACCTCATCAACAAGTCTGCCACGTTAGAGCAGATGCAAGAGCAAAGATTTACGCGACTCTTTATGGTCCACTCCGACACCGAGAAGGTCGAACTGGCTCTGTATTTAAATCCAGCTTCTACTATTACCTGTGGGGCTTTGGCTATTTACTCAAAGGCGTGGAGCCTCAAAGCTTCTCCATGAAAACACATGTGTGTACCAATCTCACGAGGTCGTCATGTAGCATGAAAGATTCCCAGCACCTGACGTATAATCGGCAACCACTCGGCAAGTGTCCATCACGCTTGCACACGCCCCGGACCATGTTCCCATTTATGCTGTGCCCCTAAAGTCGATCTGTTTCCCACTGCACTGAGAAGACGGTTGCCAGAACCCAAAGTCGTGATGATGGGGTGACCTTGCAGGACACGTAAGGAGAGCTCTGTATCTGTGAGAAAAATGTACAGTTCACTCCTCCCTGTAAGAATAGCAAGGATTTCCTGCTAATTAAAGTATATTCAGGATGACCTGTCTCCTGAATTGCCATACAGCGTATAACATATGGTGAGCTAATTATCCCGCTCTCTAATAATAGAAGCATCTCCCCAAGATAAACTCATCCCTGAAAGAGTAAATTAGGGTGAGAGATTATGGAGTAGACGGTTATGTATTCTAAATGACCACTCTCCTCAACTTGAAAACATGCACTTGCCATCCCAGGCCACAAACCAGACTTGGCCAAACAGACCTCGTTTGCGAGAATCACAAACCAATGAAGCACGTTTGCCCTACGCCCTTGTCAGTCATATCCCAACATCTCACGCTGGCATCTCAGGAACGAACCCTTGAGTGTAAATCACAGCAGCAACACGGCGTAGAGAAGGATTGTAAATTTTAGAAATGAGAGTTTAAATCATTTTCCTCACTGAAACTCTGATGTATGAATGGAAGGGCAGCTGCGCACACAAAAAATTGTTTTTTATGTGAAACCATCTAAATAAGGCATGGATTGCAATTGGGAAATTTTGAATACAAAAACATTTTGAGAAAATTCCACTAATGCTACCATTGCTTTGATTAGGCATTCCTTTTTGGCTTCTAACTAACTCTATGTCCATTTCTCGCAAAGGTGCTAAGACCTGCCTAAATTGCTCAGGATATTCCGACTAATGAGAGCACACATATAAATGTGCCTTCAGATCCCTGAAAGAACGTTTTGTGAACACGGTGGTATCGCTGTCGTTAGGATTCTTTGGTGGCACATCAAGGCCATTCTCTTAATTCAGTGAGTCAGATAACTAACAGAACACAAGAGGACAATTTTACCCCAGGATAGTTCTACACAGAAGCTTTAAATCTTTGTGTCTTCAGATAATGTCTATAAGAAGCTTTTTGTGGATGACATCACAGTATACAAAATGTTATTATGGTATTTTCATTTATATTGGCCATGCATTGCTCCAGTGTGGGCAGTAGCTCTTTACACTAGAATCATCTATATTGAAGAAAAGAAACCTTTTTTTTAATAACTCAGTAACCATCACCTCCAACTATTGCTAAAACATCTTAAATCTCTTGTTCTGGAAGAAAATTGCAGAAACCTCAATATAATCAAGACAATCTGGTCGGGCTTCCACATCCTTATGATAATCAAGTTTGGTTTCAACTCCTCCCAAAATGATACGCTGAGGAATCCATTAATATGCCTTGTAATCATAAGAACATTCATGTACTCAATAGATCAAATCACATCAAAATATAACAAGTTATAACAAGTGACTAACCCTGGAAGATGAGTGCCAGTTCTGAACCTTGCCATGGCATAAGGGACATCGTGTTAATCTCCACGCTGTCTGTTTTTGAGAGATTGCTGGTAGACAAAGGGTTATATAAGCATGTCCAGCTGTTGCAGCGAACGTGCCAGACAACGCACTGTGTGTGGCATTTTGCCATGAATGGGCTGGTCTGACAGTCCCCGTGGAGTGTTGCCCGCCCCGGAGTGGCTGTGCTTCTATTCATAAACTCAGTCAAGCTAACCCACCAGGTAGGAGCTTCGTCAGTCAGGTAGCCTGTGACCCACTAGTAAGTCAGGAAATTAATTTAGGGTCACAACCAGATCCTTTTCTAGAGAAAGAACAGAACGGGATGGGACAGAAAGTACCAGAAGCGATCACCCTGGTAAGAACAAAAGATCATTTCAGGAAGCTCTTGTTTCAGTCACGTATCTGTGTACTCTTACCAGACGATGATGTAACATGTGTGTCTTATGAGGTTCTACAGCTTTTACGTTACATTGCCTATTGGTATCACCTTCTAAAGAAATCTAGGTGACAAATAATTGTGGTGTTTGTCCGGAGGAGCCAAAACCCATGTACGCTGCAGTGTTTCTCAGCGTGTGCTACGGAACACCCAGTGTGGAACCCCGGGGGGCTTGCTGAGAGGCCTACGCGTGACTTCACTTCAGTACCTCTCCGGGGGCGTCCCTAGAGGCGAGCATGGCCACCTTCGGCTATTATCACACGCCAGGTTTTTATCACGCAAAGTCAGCGGAATCACTCTTCTGCCCCCACAGTTAAGGACCCTCTTCCCTTCTCCATCTACCTGCAGGAAGTCATAATGATCCTATTTGATGTCCCACCATGTCCTAGGCTAGCAAAGGACAGTTCTGAACCAAGTGCCATGCCCAGGAGGTGGGTGGCAGTCCCTCATCAGCCTGTGTGGCCTGACCTTAGGCACTGATCACTGGGCAGTATCTCTGTGCAAATAATAATTGAAATAAATGCTCAGGGTGTGATGGACAGCTTGAACTCTCCCTCTCTCTCTCTTGGGAATTGCATGACGTCTGTCACCAGGCCATTCTGCTACCAGCAGAATCCAATGGGTTTCTGCAGCATTTGGTGCCTGGGTGAAACCAGCTGTCAGCATAGGTGCAGCATGACGGGGCCATGCTTACCAGACCGCAAAGTTCACCCAGGACAGCCACCCAGGCTGCAAGAATGATGCCCAATAATAACCTGTAGTCCTTCCAGCGTATGCCTTGTCAACCCAAACCTGTGAAAATCATGACACACAGCCCATGTCCGACCTGAATTCTGATAGTCGGATAAATAGTTAGTCACTTACGGGACTTTCAGTGGTTATCATCCACCGTGAGCAGGACATTCCTTATTCTTTACATTAATACTTGCTGCTGCCCTAAATACACATCTCCTACAATTTCTGTTGGAAATCAATTTCAATAACTTATCTCTTTGTAGATTAAATACATACATATGTGTATACAACCAAATTATTCACATTGTTATCTTCAATGTACTCTATTATTCTCTGATGAAAATACTAAAATCTTGGGGAACAATACACTTCGCATCAACCCTTCCAATACAGTCATGTATCACTTAACAATGGGGATTAGTTCTGAGACACGTATCATTAGGGGATTTCGTTGCTGTGCAAACATCCTAGAGTGTATTTACACAAACCTAGATGGTACACCTACTATACAACCAGGCTATATGGTATAGCCATGGTTCCTAGGCTCCATATTGTAGGCAAGTGTAACATAATGGCGGGCATTTATGCATCTAAATGTGTCTAAACATAGAAAAGGAACAGTGAAAATAAGGTATAAAAGACGAAAAACAGTGCACCTGTATAGGGCAGCTCCATTGTAATATCTTATGAGACAACCATCGTATATGTGGTTCAGTTGTTAACCAAAATGTCTTTTATGTGCTGCATGACTGTAATTTTATAATAAATTAGCCCCTTAGTTTTCATTTTTCTACAAAAGTGTGCAAATTCCTTTAACCTCCACTCATATAGCCACTCATTTTTACAACTCCAATCTCGTGTTGACTTTTCTCCTATGTGCCTGCCTTCTGTACTTACGAACGTCTGTTAAACGTCAATTTGCCTCGAGTGTGACTAAGTAGGTGTTTGCTCACACGTTCTTTTATGTTTTTGTTCCTGACTCTGCCCTTTCTCTCCAGCTGTTCATTATCTTTCCATAGGGGCTTTATTAAATGTCAGCAGTTTCCAAATGTAGTTCTCTGTCCCAGATTAACCCAAGCACTATGGCTTTTATTCCTCTGACACACTTAGCTTCTAATAAAATCTCAAATTTATTTTAAAGCTGAAATATTCCTCAGCTTTAAAGCAAATCTGAAAATCACTGCTTATGGTAGATGATGCTATGTGTTCACCAAGATGTGTTTCCTTTTCCTCTTGCTGAGCACAAAGGGAGACTGCACTTAGCCAAGCGAGGTGGGAGACATGGTGATCCCGGAATGGAAGCGATATGCATCCCTTTCAGCATGAGGTAAGGGAAAGTCCCCAAGTGACCCTCTGACTCTGTTCTCTTGTGGTTGCAATTGGACAGGCCATCTATTGAGATGACAGAGCCACACGATCTCAGCAACCTGGATCCCTGAGTCTCCATGTGGAGCACAGCTTCCCTGGAGCACCACCCAATCAGTAATAGATTTTGTACAGGCAAGAAATAAATTTTCAAGTGCTAATCCAATGACATGTTGTCAGTCTTATCTGACAAACACAGAAATTGGCAACAGAAGTAGGACACTAACCAAAATAAAACTTAAATTGTGTGGTGCTATCTGAGCAGCTGGGCAGCTGGTACACACAGTACTCTCTGGAACCAAGTCCCAGAGGCTGAAACGGAGAATGGTTATTAATATAAATGACCAACGACTTCTTTCTATATTTCAAGTTAAATTACAGTTTAGATTTTAAGAAAATATGTTGAAATGTGGAAGTGATGTGAGCCGTAGGAGTTAATAATTCTAATATTTTTGCCTTATTTTTAGAGACTGGATGTGATACTATCAAGTGAAACTTTTGTGTAAGTCACTTAATAGTCTATTCAGACAGCCAAGTCATGAGTGAGTTTCCCTCTGAGCTGTATAAAACACCTCTGTAATACCAGAGAGGCGCACTAGAATATGCCCTATGATTTATCTATTGCAGAACCAGTGATGTCATGGGTGCAGGCACTGTTGCATCCCAAGGCGAATGCATTACCCTTATACTGTTTCATAACAGAAGGCAGGAGAGGGTCAGGGGAACCACCGCCCACTCCAGACCTCCAGTAGAGCATCAGCTCTTCACACACGCAAAACACACAGGGGAATGCAATAACCCTCCGTGTAAGGAAATGACCACATAATTTTCACAGAGTAAATTACCTTTTACCTATCTCGCCAGCCCTAAATTAAGTAGTTTCTGCCTACCTTACCTATGTATTTTCTTCTTTGGCTGAGCATTTTGTTTCAGAAAAAAAAAAAAAAAAAAAAAGAGGCTGTTTTTAAATTAAATCCCTGATAAACTTTCCTTCCATCATAATAATTTCCTTTTCATCATCTGGTATGATTTTATAATTTTGTGTCATGTGGTTAATTGTTATCTATATTACCTCTATCTCCTTTAAATCTTTAAATCACCCAAGAAAGCTCTTTTAAATCTTCCATAAAGTTTAAGTTGCCATAAAGATTGAAGCTTTGATGTTCAGATGAAATTTTCATTTTTCTTTTAAATGCTGTCCTCTAAAGTTGCAAATGGAACAAAACAGTTTTATTGGTTTATTTGCTTGTTTTGAATAGACAGTGTTCCTCATATAGCCTCTGTATTGCATCTGTGTCACTGTATCTATAGACTCTACACGGTACACACTATAATACAGATATGTGCCGTGTCTGTCTACATTGCTCAGGATTGTTGGCCGGTCCTCGGTTCACGGTTACTCTGCTTGCTGACTGCAACCCCCAAACTATGAATTCAGTGGGATCCAACACACCCAAAAGAGATAATTCACTTCACCTAGTTTTCTCATGGAGTTTTTCTTTTTTTTGGCTCAGAGATTGGCCCAAAATATTTTAGATCTTTCCACATTGTTTATATCATAAGGACAGCTTCTATACTAGACATTTACTATTATCTTTCCTCTCTTGACTGCCACATTTCAGGAGTAAAGACCACGGTGCTATGTGACGCCTCCTCTGTCATCAGGGGTCATTACTTTGGCACAGGCTTCCCAGCCCAGCGATTCTGACGAGAGCTCACTGTGTGGTGACTCTTTTCCGAGGCCACCAAACAGGTGCCACGTCCTTTCCCACCTCCCTCCTCCAGAGCACCTGGCTAGACCAATATGCTAAGTAGGGAAGGGATGATGCAGTTGGCATAACCCTACTCCTTCCCCACCTCCACGGGAAACAACAGAGCATGCTTTCGCACACGCAGCACTGCAAGAAGAGGCGGCACCCACCTGTGAATGAAGTGGGTGGCTTCTGCCGTCAGCCTTTGGGTGAGATTGTCGTAGGACATGGGCTGCTGGGTGATCTCGTAGTCCCTCATCAGGAAGCAGTTCAGGGGCCGAAAGTAGTGAAGGAAGCACAGGAAGAGGACTAGGATCATGCCCGCCAGGAGGAGAAGGCAGAAGAAGACGCTGTGAGGCACACGGAGCAGCCCCAGGCAGTTGAGTACGGCTAGGGTGAGGACGGTGACCCCAAGGATCTGCAGGGGGATGAAGACCAGCTTCCTGAAGGCCATGGTGAAGACGGTGCCCTCCCCTGGCTTGCAGTCTCTCAGGTTTGTCACGGTCAGCCCGTAGAAGTAGTCAAAGCCATGACGTAATGGGTGGTGACAAAAATCAGTCTTGTTGTGACAGTTCATCCCGAGGTGCCACTTCCCTGAGGAGACAAACTGGTTGGTGATGCCGATAAACACCCTGATTCCAACACCAGCTTCTGATGCAAACACAGAAAAGCTGGCTCCTTCTGCCTTAGGGGCCAGGGCTCCCCACTCATAGGACCCTACAGTTTTTCACTTCCTCTTCTTCAAACACTAACGTATTAGCCACTCGCACTACTGGAAAATAAGAACTAATTTAATGATTGCAAAAAAGAAAACCAACAAAAACTAAACCAGTGATGGCAAAAGAGAAAAACAACAAAAACAAAACCATGTAACGTCTTTAATAGGTAGGCAGCAAAACTACATAGAAAAATACAAGCTTTTTTTTTTTTTTTCTGGACAGATACTTTTCTGAGATTCATCCTTAAAATTAAAGTTTTAGAACCAACATAATTTTGTGCCTTGAATGTTAAAAGTTGAAATGAATCCTTACTCAAAAACCCACCCCTGGGGCATGAGGAAATCATATTCAGGAACTTAGCAATTATTTTAAACACCTCTGAAATGTCTTATAAAATGTTAATTATGCCATGAAATTAATGAGTGCCTCACAAAAGAAAAAAAAAGAGACAATGGTTTTATAACAAGACGTCAGAGGAAAGGACCGTTTTGCTCCTATGAGATTTTCTAGGATTCATTCCATGACCTGACCTGCTTAGACCCAAGCCTGTCATGCCAACAGGGAGAACACATCATTCCTACCAATGGAATAAAATCAACGGGAATGTCAACCAAGATAAATTCTGACACAATTTTATTAATAGTATTGAAAAATAAAATGAAAATCCTTGTCAATAGCATAGCGTGTATATGTAGCTTTGTATGATCTCTCAGTGTATATCTGCCATCTATCATCTGTCTATCTCATCCATCTATCCTTCTGTCCATCCAAGCATCCACCTGTCCATCTTATCTATCATCTGTCTATCTCATCCATCTATCCTTCTGTCCATCCAAGCATCCACCTGTCCATCTTATCTATCATCTGTCTATCTGTCTGATCTACCCTATGTATATATGTATGTATTTATCTATTTATTGTTATCATAATCATCTGTCTCATCTATCATCTACCTCATCCATCCATCCATCTATCCATCAACTCACCTATCTATCCATCTGTCATCATCTGCCTCATCTATCTCATCCATCCATCCATCTTTCTATTATCTGCCTCTTCTATCATCTATCTCATCCATCCATCTATCCACCTCATATATCATCTATCTTTCTATCATTATCTGTCTCTTCTATCATCTATCTCATCCATCCATGCATCTATCCATCCATCTCATTTATCATCTATCCATTATCATCTGTTTCATCTATCATCCATCTCATCCATCCATCCATCCATCCATCTCATCTATCATCTATCTATCTTTCTATCATTATCTGTCTCTTCTATCATCGGTCTCATCCATCCACGCATCTATCTATCCATCTGTCTATCTCATCTATCCATCGTCATCTGTGTCATCTATCATCTAATCCATCCATCAATCTATCTGTCCACCCATCCATCTATCCATCCATCTCATCTAACATCTATCGTCATCTGCCTCATCTATCGCCTATCTCATCCATCCATTGATGGATCTCTCCATCAATCCATCCTTCTATCCATTCATCCATGCATCCATCCATCCATCTCATCTATCATCTATCATTTATCTATCTATATACATACACACACAAAAAAGGACACATATCTATACATGAAAATAGCCCGGATAGGCACACTATGTGTTAATCTAGGATTGAAATCATTTCATTCCTGTTTAAAGTTGTGCAAAGTGTATCAGTGATGTCAACCCTAAGAAGGCTGCTGTGATGCCCTCTCACACTCTCTTGCTAACTTTTCCCAAGTCCGGCCCCTTGTCCTCCTCAGGTGCCCATACCTATTAGTGCTGTTGAATAGCCTTGATTCTTCAGAAGCTTGGCAAACGTAATCTCATTAGAGGGAAGTCCTCCAGAAGAGGCTGTGAAGATGAAGACTCCACTTCGGTACCAAGATGCCATTCCTGAAGCAGGGAAAAACAAAAATCAATCCTTAGGAACCAGAAGAACACTGGGGCTGGGAGGCTGCCCTGAGGGGGACAATAGCACCAGCAATGTAGACAGGAGGCTACCTGATCGCACGGGGTACCGGCCGGTCATGAAGGCTGCCCTGCTTGGTGTGCACAGGGGTGATGCTGCCAAGTGCTGAGTGAGTTTTGCTCCTTCACTGGCCAACCGGTCAATATTGGGAGTCCTAGAACAAGAGAATCATGGCATTTGTGATGATCTTCAAAATGAACTGTCCTGTGGTTCTTCATGATGGGAAAACTCTCAATGATCAAGGGCAACTGGGTGATCATGGAGGGGAGAAAGGCATTATGGAAGGCAGAGGAGGTGAGGAAGACATGACACAGAACAAAGACTCAAAGTAGAACAAAACATGGAGATATCTAAATGATCCAGGTGGGATGTCCCCGGGAGTCCATTCATGTTCTAAGAGGGCTCTGAGCACCTGTTCCCTCCAGCCCTGGGTTAGAAGAGGGGAACCATGTTGGGCAACGGACCACTTCAAGGAAGGAAGGTAAGAGATGAGTGAAGATTAGATTTCAGTCTCTTCCTGCCCACATCCCCCAAGTTACCTTTGTGCCCCCAAGGGAGAAAGCTCTGGGGTCAGCCTGACTCCTCTTTGCCAAACCACACATACACACAGCCAAAAGGAATCCCACAACCAGCTCTTATGAGCCTCCGTCTAATTTCCACATGCTCCCAGGGACAAGGGAATAATGAGACTCCATGTGCCTCTACCAATGAACATCAACAAATGGGTTAACATGGTCCAGGGAAAAGGGACAGAGACCATAGTGAAGAAATGATATGCTGTCTCATCTATCATCTATCTCATCCATCCATCCATCTATACACACTTTGTTGGCTTATTTTTTTTATATGCTTAATAAATATTTATCACGTCACTTCTAGGATGATGCATTATGCAAGACAAATGATCCTGGTGCCTTTTCTCCATGAATGGATTGGCTGATCATCTTTGGAAGTCATTCAGGAACTAACATCTTTCAGTTTGGGGACCACACCAAGCTATGTCTCCCACATTCTCCACCAGAAACCCAGGCCCCTTTCTCTCTGCCTGGATGGTCATCTTCCATCCTTTAGTTCTGGGCATAGATGGAATTTTTATGGTCAGCCAGTGGTCCCCCGTCCATGGGAGGGGACTGATATATGTGTAGGACAGTAGTCCCTGTGCTCCCATCACAGCAGCTTCCTCACTATAAAGTGATGACATGACTAATTGTGTTCCCCTGCAGGATGGCTGCCTGTGGGTTGGGAGTCTGCCTCTTGCTCACTGGTCCCACGGCTTACCTAGACCAGTGTCCACATAAAGTAGTGCCACAGTGATTCACGGGGGAAAATCATTTCATTGCATTTGTAATGTCAGACCAGTTTGCCATCTATTAATTTAGAGTATGCATTCAATTGTCAATATTTCTACTCTGCTTTTGCCTTAAAGGATATGATGCCTGGAAGACAGAAATTGTGTATTTGGCTTAAACCTCAATATGCCTAGACTGGCCCGTGGAAGAATTTGACTATTTTGGGGTATGATATTGTAAAATATAAAATAAGAAATGTAATTCGGAAAGAATAGGACTCTAATATGGAGAGCAAGATAGATTGAGGGTAGATACTGCTATGAATTTTTCTATGGGATTTTATAGACTTTTTTTTTTTGAAAATTGGTAGAGATTTAACCTTAAAGCCTTGATTTTAATTTTTTAATTATTAAGACATCTTAGTAGGAACAGGTACCTGTTATCTTAATAACCTTAGCAGTATATACTATTAAAAATAAATAGGTAAAATGGGAAAAAATGAAATTATGACCCTGATAAGAAAAACTAAATTAATAAGATCTGTGTCACGAATGTCAAAAAGTGATCTCTAAACTTTTACAAGAATTAGGTTGTAAAACCTTAATAATTGCTAAGGTTATTAAGATAAAAGGAAGGGGGCAGAAAACACACATGGTCAACTAATATTTTAAGAGAACCTTGAGTGCAGATCTTATCCCTGTGTGTGCTTTTTAAAAATCTTACCCATGACATACGTCGGTATACACATTAAAAACAAAAAGCAACATTTGGTGCAAAGATACATTTGGCTATGTCTTGTGGGCAAGTTTTTCCTTAAAAGAATAATTTATTTAATTTTCATTTGCTCTGATATGTAGATGAAATATACACTTTCCACGATGCTTTGTCACATGGAAAAGACGAGAAGTCAGAGTCAATGGCATAAAAATAAGTCATTGTCCCCTGACTCCTGCCAATGGGCCCATCCCCAGCCTCAGATGTTTAGTATTCACGGATCCTATAAGAAAACTGCAATAAAAGCAAATGATTTCTTTCCCCATCCTCTCCTTTAATTTAGTTTGTATTGATCTTTTGTGTGATGAAGCTCTCGACAGAACTGTTTTTATGTCATTGTTTCCTCATTATTAGGAAGAGAAAATGAAACTCTCATGTCAATATTCTATGGCAAAAAGACTTACTTTCCTTTTTCAACTAAAGGGCCCTTAAAATATGTATTACATTAAGTCGAGTTTTGGCAGAGTGCTTAGGAACAAATACCCTCCTCTGGGAGGATGTTCAGCGGCAAGCGTTGGATGCTCCCAAGTCGAGTTCCCGTTGTGTTTTTCCCACTGTTGTTATGCTATCAGAAAACATGACATCTCTCCCCATAGTTGTTTCTCAGTGCCCTGGTCTGAACGTGTGTGTCCCCTCAAAATTTGGATGTTGACATCCTCACCCACAAGGTGATGGTGTTAGGAGGTGGAGCCTTTGGGAGGTGATGAGGTCATGAGGATGGACCCTCATGGATGGGATTATTACACTTATAAATGGGATCCCAGAGAGCTCCCTCACCCCTTCCATGTGAGGACACAGCGAGAAGGCGCCGTTTATAAACCAGGAAGTGAGTCCTCACCAGACACAGACTCTGCCACGCCGGGATCTTAAACTTCCAGCCTCCAGAACTGTGAGCAACAAACGCCTGCTGTTTACAAGCCACCCGCCAGGTCCATGGTATTTTGTTACAGCAGCCTGGATGGACCCAGACCACCTGGGTGGCTGAAGAGGAAGGGCCTAGGTGGGTGGGAGAGTTAGGTATGTAGGTGAGAGTGGCTGGTTGATAACCCGGGATGGAGTGAGGCAGGCTCAGAACCAACCAGAACAATGGCAGATGCCAAAAAGAAAACACGAAATAGGGAACAAAAGGGACTGAAATGAGAATGTGTACAAAGCAGCATAGCAGTGGCCCATCAGAAAGAAACATACAGCCATGCACGGAAGCATGCCGCTCAGAGGGTTTGAAACGTTTCTTCATGGTCTGTGTTCTTAGATCTGTGTTAACTGTCCCTGGGGCCCGTTGCCTACAAACAGAGCCAAGTGTTTACGCGGGAACTCGTCACCCAACCTGAGCGTCTTGTTCCCATAGCATCCCGGATCTCCGATGCCGAGGTCGTCGGCCATGACCAGCACGATGTTCGGCCTTGGTGCTGAGTGGCTCTGGGCTTCCCATAGGAATAACAGCAGGAGGGAAAGGACTCTCATCTTCCTGCAAAGGGCAAGGAGACAAAGGGAACTGAAGGGTGCCGGCTGGTGCTTGCTGCGCCCCCACTTCTCTCGGACCCTTCTTCCTCCTTGCACAAGTTTCAGGAGGGGTCATTCTCAAAACCTGCCCGCCCCTGACAATGCGTGTTCAGAAGACACTTATCTAAGAGGTTGCTGGGCAAATAATTTTATCCTCTTTCCCACTGGTTTGCTTGCGAACCACACACTGCCTTCTCCATGGCTAGCCACGACCTCTCCTTTGTCTCCTAGGCCGAAACTGAGGTTCTGTTAGAAACATGAAAACACAATTGTCCCCAGCCCCCGTCATCTCTTTATTGAAGGCAGGCCCCTTCATGAGCTAAATGTCCTCTCTTTGAGTGCCGGAAAGACAGGTGTTCCATGAAGATCCAATTTTCAATGCCATCTCCTTTCTAAAATTAACTATGAGTTTCAGTTTAGTAGCTTTTTAAAGGGAAATGTATAAACCCTGTGAAACTGCAAGTGCACAGGGCCACCAGCCTGGGACAGCTCTGTGTGCTGGCAAACGTACCGAGGGAAGGGAACTCATCCATCATCTTTGTCCGCCATCCCAGCACAAGCTCACCTTATGGCATTTCATGCCTTGCAAGAATAGCAGGCCGGAGGAATTTTAGGGGAGGATGATGGCTTGAGCACACACACTGGACACCCGCCTGTCTGAGGCCCACTGATCGTCATGATACTGTGGTTGGCAGAACAACGGCCCTCACTGCAAAGATGTCTGTGCGTTTGTCTCCGGAAAGCTGTGAATATGTTACTTTACATGGCAAAGGGGACTTTGCAGATGGGATTAAAGACCTTGAGATGGGGAAATTATCTTGGATTATCCAATTGGGCCACATGCAATCATATAAACATCCTCATTAAAAAGAGGCAGAGGACAGGATATTCAACTACAGAACAAGAGGAACACAATGATGTGAGTGGCCTCCTAGAAGCTAGAAAAGGCAAGGAAACAAAGTCCCCGCTAAAGCCTCCCGATGGAGCCAGCTCTGCTGACACTTTGATTTTAGCTCCCTAAGACTCATTTTGGATTTCTGGCCTCCAGAACCGTAAGATAAGAAATTGGTGTTGTTTTAACCGCCAGGTTGTTGTCATCTGTTACGGCAGCTACAGGAGACCAATGCCCTTGGTACGTTAAGCGTGCGCTGTGTGCCTGTTCTGTTCACTGCTCCATCCTTACAACACAGAACGGTTCTTGGCTCACGGAGGGCATACATGTGTTCGTGTCTGTCATGTTAGAAACTTCACGCAAACACAGGGGGATCCTTGGCACTCTGCTCACATTTAAAAGTGAGACCCAGGAAGCTGGTTCAAGAGCTTGCACGTATGTCAGTGGGATCTGCAGGCTTCTCCCTCGAGGAAGCAGGTGCTAGGCTGGGCTTTGTGTTGACAGACTCGAAAAGTCAGGACCCGCAAGCCTGTTTCTCCACTGAGGAACTCATCTATCTGCTTGGGGTGTAGATCCTTCAGGCCGGCAGCCTTCTGGGGTCACAGGAAGGGAGGGTACTGGCGTATCTCCCTTCACGACAGGGACGCTCCCCAGTCCTCTGGTTCCAACCCCTTGCTTTCCCTCTGCTCTGGGCTGTGCCTGATGCATTTTTTTTCCCCATAGAACAAGCTCACTTCCTGATAGGAGGGGAGAGCTGTCTCGCTCTGCAGACTTGGGGGGTGAGATAGGGAAGCCCAACTTCTCCCATCAAGACATGCAAACAGTCCTTTGGTTTTCAGCCTCATTCCTCAACCCATCTGCAGAGGTTCCCAGAGCTCCCAAGTGCTGGGCCTTGCTGGGTTCTCTGGTGCCAGCATCACTCTTCTTGCTGGCTTCCCGCTCAACAGACAGTGGGTGTCTCCTCATCCCTTCCTGCTAAGCCACTGACTTGCCGTCTGCCACAGTCCTCTCCCCACCTCCTGTGTGGAGGTCAACCTGGCAGGCTGAACACAAAGATAGTCTCTGTGTTGGATCCTCTCTTGTCTGGGGACGGGGGAGGGTGGGCACTGGCTTTCTAGTTCATTTTGGTGTTTGTCTTTCTTCTCACTCTGGTTTTGCTGCCCCAACCAACACCCTCCCACCGCCCCTGCCCCAGCCCACAATGTGTTCTCCATTAAGAATGAGCGTTATGTCGCAGCAGCCACAGGGATACTGTTCAATGTGTTTCCCGGCCGGGCAGAGCGGGGAGAGGCCTGGCAGGCTCCCTGGACACGGCAGGTGGGTGGGTGAGAAACCGTACTCCAGGGCCTCGCTCAACGTCACTGTTCGTCTTATCCTCTTCCCGCCAGCACTGCAGGCGACACGGTTCCCAGCCTCTGGTTTCCTGCCCCAAGCCAGGTTCTCGCTCTGGACAACTTCCAGAGCTAGGTCTCCAGCTCTGCGGTTCTGCACAGGCTGTGAGACGAGGAGTCGGAGCTCGTCGCTGTGTCTTTCTGTTCCTCGCTGGCCCATGGAGGCTTCCTGAGCCCTGCTGTCCATCTCTGCTCCCCAGGGCCACCTTCACTGTCATTGCTGTGTCTCTGCAGTGCTGATGTCTGCTGGTGGGATCCTCTTGACCTCAGTCAACTCTCAGCAGCCTCGCTGGGTGCTGACAGCTCCCTGGTCACGGAAGGCACCTGGCATCATGGCCAGTGCACAAAGCAGGGCAGGTCCCTCCTGCTTGGCCCTCACTGGTCAGAGCGGGCCCTTCCCTCTGTCGGGAATGTGACCCCCTTTGAACACACTGGCCCAGCTTTCTGCTGTGTCCCTCTGTTTGCAGGGTCTGGATTGCTGTTCTTCCCCATTCGTGGACTTTGGAACCAGCATCACGACCCCACATAACCACAGAGGCTGGACGGGAGATGAGAAATGACCTGGGTTTAAGAATCAAGAGAGGGAGAGGACCTTTGCCAGCCAAGAGCTTGCCCCCTGCTAAAGAACGCCACCCTTGCAGGAGCTTCTGTTGTCATTTTTTAGGAGAAGACAGATCCACAGATTTGCCTGCATGATGACATCACTACCAATTTAGTAATCTGAAGAAAAGTGTGGGCCAACCTGGTGCAAAATACTCAAACAAACAAATAAAAAACAATAAAAAACAACAACTAAACATATTTATTGGGCACGTGCCACTCGTGGGTGTCCACTGTCCGGTCCATACTTTAAATGTTGTGAGCCACAAGACACATTCTGCTTCCCCAATCTCCTCCATGTCCTTGCGAGACGTAGCTGCCATCTCTGTGGGATTAAATGCTGGCTGAATGCTAAGAATACCTATGTTTTACTTCCAGATCGACTGCACGTCCAACCACTGAGCTAAAATCTCTATGCAGTCATCTACCTGGCACCTCAAATTCAACACGTTCAAAACAGAGATTATGAGTATAAAAAGTACTCTGCTATACTACGTGAAGCTGTATTTGCAACTGCGTCTAAAGGCCACCTGTTCAGTTTAATCTGCCTCCATGCTCAGTACAGACAAAGCGGACGCAGAGTGACTTCCCACTGAATCCCTCACATGAAACCACGTGAAATAACCGAATTCCACAGGCCTTAACGCCAACGACCGTGTCTATCTTTGAATGCTTAACCTGATAAATATGTTTTGAAAGAAATAAGAAATGGACTGTTTCTTTAAAACAAACAATCAAACAAGGAAACAAAAACATGGGTTAAGAATACAGAGTTTATACAACCAAGAGGTGTTATGGACTCAAAGGCCGGCTTGAGGTCATACGACATGAAGATAATATTCAGATAATACCATTTCAGTTAGCAAAGGCCCTGTGCATTGCGTATCCTGATTCTCTTCACTTCTGACGGGAAAACAAAGACCCAGAGAGATTCAGTGAGTTGCCCTGGTCATACTCCAAGTGAATAGTGGTTTTTACGTTAGAACCCAGGACTCTTCTCCCAGGTTATCCCGGGTACAGGACAGCATTCCGAAGGCTTCTCAGCATCCCACTGAGGATGCTGAGAAAAGGAGGAGGAGGAGACTTCGGCCTTTTTCAAATTTCTCCCACCAGTTTCCCTGACCACTGAATGACACCTGTCATTTTCCGGGGCTCTGGAGCAAGGACTCTTCTTCCCGCTGGAGGGAGAAGCAACGGCAGGGTCAAGGCTGTCCCTCTAATGCACCCACAGGCACTGCCCACCCCACCTGTGTCCCACCACCTTGGTGACGATGCTGAGGACACCGAGGTCTGCATCATGGGCACCGTGGCTCCACACTGCCAAAGCCCCTGGTGCTTCCAGATGCCCGGCTGTTGCCCTGGTCACTCCCCACCCTCGAAGCTGCCAGCTACGTGCTGCCGATGCCTCGCTCTCCTAATATTCCATGTAGGTCCCAGTAAAAACACACTTCACTGTCTTCTTTCCCATGGATGAACCCACTACTGCTTGCAAGCTGGGGTTTAGGTAGACTCCCCTCTGAGCGATGGATGGACACGGTCCTCGGCATCTACCCTCCCCTCTAATGCTGGCCCTCTGGCTCTGGGCCACACTGCTTCTGGGACTAGACTTGGAATGCATTCCATCCCAGGAGGCTCCTTGTCTTGGTGAAACAGACTTTGGGAACTGCCCTTGAATCCGGAAGACATGTCTCTACCCTGGACAGTGTATACCTTAGACATAGGTTGGGCTCACAGTTACATTGATAAATGCATGTTATAGGCTAATCATCTCTATAAAAATAAGACTTGTATTCATTACATAAATGGGTGGTTGATTACATTATTACTATTTTTTTTAAAGCATTCAATCCCTGGGGAATTGGGAATTATTGTTAAATGGGTGCACAATTTCAGTTCTGCAAGATGAAAAGAGTTCCAGAGAGGAACAGTGGTAACGGCTGCACAATGGTGTGAATGTACTTAATGCCACTTAAAAATGGTTAGGATGATAAATTTTATGTATGTGTATTTTTACAATTAAAAATAGTAATAATTTTCTTAAAAATCCAAATGAGTTAAAAAAAATTCTTGTAATGTTAAATTTGAAATGGAAATATTAAAATAAACTTATTAGTTTAAAAAAATGCAGTTGTTTTCTGCATCGTAGTGGTATTGTATGAGGCCATGTATTGGCCTCTTAGGGAGGTCGGTATATTGATTTTGAGCTTGTCCGTGTGACTTGTCTTAGCCAGTGGGATGTCCTCAGAGCTGAGGGAAACAGAAACTGTCATGTTCAGCCTGGCCCTCTGGTACTTCTGCCGTCACCATGAGAAGAGCTCTAGACTCTAATTGCTGCTACCTCCCCCTAAGCCTGAGCCCCAGAGTAAACACATGTGCAGCAGACACAGCCCCATATGCAGCCTGGAGCCTGCATGTTTCAGGCAACACGAAAACCAGTGAGAACATGCACTGTTGTCTTCAGCCATCGAGTCTGGGTGTGTATTGTTATAAAGCATTATTGTGGCCACAGCTCACCGAGACATTATATTATCTGAATTGACAGCTTGCAAAAACAGAAAAAGGTTATGCACTGCCAGTGTTGACGGAATATCCATGATTAAGGCCCAGGAACAAAAAATCAACAACATTTTAAAGCGGAATTTTTTTTTTTTTTAATGCATGTTTACCTTGCCTTCCCATTAAGCATTTACAACCTCTCAATGCTGAGGCCACAGGTGACTTTCTTTTGTAGTTCTCCCCCATGGCCCTGTGAGTGAATAAATATTCACTAAATTACTTAATTGAGCCCGGTAGAGGAGTGTGCACAAATGGGAATTAAACAACCAGAATAAGGGCTTCCACTACAGGTCATGGATGGCAGCACACTGGGATTTCTCACCCTCCGCACTATTGACATTTGGGGACGGATCACTCTCTGGTGCAGGGGTCTGTCCTGTGCATTGCATGGCACTTAGCTGCATCCCCGGCCTCTACCCGCCAGATGCCGGCAGCATCCGTGATATCTTTCCAGTTGTGACATCCAGAAATGTCTCCAGACTCTACCAACCATCCCCTGGGGGAGAGGGGACAAAACTGCCCCTGCTTGAGGACTATCGCATCCCCGTGAAAGAGGAGGCTGGTAGGAGAGTGCCGACAGCCAGCAACCACAGAGAGCTCAGCGACAACTATGCTTTCCTGTTAGCCCTAAGAGAAGCATTTCTACTTGAAAGATCCTACACGGCTGGTCTACCCAGTAGTCAGTCATGTTCCCACAGCTGTACTCTTTGAATATAAAGTATTTTGGAAAGCATGATTTTTTTTTCCCCAAGAAGACAGGTAGTTGAGGGAAGCTATGTGCCTGGAAGCCTGCAGGTGCTTTCTTCACACACGACTTTACTAATTATGACGAACCTCCCCCCCCCGCCATAAACACCTTATCTCCGTTGAGTTGGCACCTTTATTATTCACCTAGATCCTTAACACACTACCACACTAGAAAAAAGAATTTTTTTCTCTTGGGAACACAGTGTTTTTATTATGAAAATAGAATAAGAACTTTGAAAACAAAACCATCCTTCCTAATTTAAGGAAAAATTTATTATTTTTTATTGTTTTCTGTGTGAGTTACATGCAACTTGGAAAACAGTTCACGCAGCTCCCAAGGTAGAGACATGTGAGTTACATATGCTTCACAGGGCCCCGGGGTCAAAACTAGCATGAGTTAAATACAACTCACGTGGTAGTTGATGTGTTAAACTTTATAAAGCGATTGACTCTATCACTCCTAACATTTGAAAAGGGCAAAAGAGTTTTTTGTTTGCCCGTTTGTTTTAAGTCTCTTCCCTGTAAGGACGGGATGGCCATGGGACCTGCCTATAGAACACAAGGATGTGTCTGATGGTGGCACTCACTTTCAGTGATAGAGGAAATTGTTTATACTTTTAAAAATACATTTTTGGTGTGTCTAGATTATTCGGCTTAGTTACATCATTAACTATCACCATAGAATTATTTTATGTGACACATTTGTGTTTTATTTATATTTTATGATATCCATTTTACATGAATTATATACAAAGCCTAGAATAAAATGATTTAGTCCCTGGCACAGGCCTGTCATCTTCTCTCATTTAAAACAGGCTAGAAATAAAACTATCCTTTATCTCATCATAAAATTATTATTTTGCAGCTCAGGATCTGTAATGGCTTCCTGCTGGCCCTAAGACACAGACTGAGAGTGTAACTAATGGATCTTCTGCCTTCGGGGTGAGAATGATCATCCCTTTAATATCGTTAATGTGAAATCCTGTGCGACTCCCTGCGACCTTCCCTGTGGCTGCGAACGCTGACGTAGGCAGGACCTGGAGCACAATTGAAAGTCTCTCCCAAATCTTAACTCCTTAACCACAAACTTGGTGACAAAGATCGAGCCATGCCTTGTCTGGTGAATGGGTTTTTTTAAGACTAGATTCAGGGGACGACGTGTGCTCTGCCCAATGTTCCTTCTATTAGAAACGCCATCCCTTCCTGGGAACAGCTCTTTGGAGATACGATATATTCTTTGGCTGGTAAATCCAGGCTCCAGCCCCACCTCTGAGACAGAGAAGTTCCAAACAGGAGCAAAAACATTTATACAATTTATGCAAGTACTGCACGCCTCTGTCTTCAACGGCTGGGAGCAGGTACCAAAAGGCAGACTCTCCTACTGTCAACGCTGTGGCAAATGTGAAGGTCATTACAATGGACCTCACATTGCAATGAGGTGAGGAAAGGTGGAAGAACAGTTAGAAGACAAGGATGACACGGACAGGCCAATCTTCAGCCCGTATCTCCGGCTTCATGTGATTTCCATGGGGACACCCTCCAGATTGGTTGGATGGGAGAAAGCCCCCGCTTTCTTATCGTACCCGTGCAATTTCTTTCTTAGCACCGGTGAAAGATACTAGCAAGTGCAGAGTTGAGTTATTTTGTGTTTAATCTTCTCTGCTGCACTGAAAGCAGAATAGGTTCAAGTGCCTTCCTGCTAGACCCCAGCACCACTTATGACTGGCACATATGAAATAGTCAGTATCTGTGGACTGAGCGAATGAGTAAATAACTGCCGGACAGTTTTGTGGCTCTGAGATCAAGCAGTTGCTCCCTGTACTAACTGGATCACAGGCACCATGAGAGTAGGTACAGGTTGAGCCAGTATCCAGCAAACGGCATTACATCAAGAACTGATGTTTACTCTATGAAATTAAAAATCCCTCACGCCAATTCAACCAAAGAGGACATTAAGAAGGGCCATGCACCATTTTTTTTAAATGGTTGGAAGGTTTTACGGGTGTCAGGGAGGATTCAAAAATTAGACTCTGTCTCTAAACATAAACCATGAGACACACTAGAGGTGTTTAAGATAACTACAAACACCACTGGTAATGCCTACAAAAAGCTCAGGGTTGGAGCATCAGGGGTCCCTAAGTAGATTTGATGGTTTGCAAATCCATAACGAATATCAGGAATTTGTGAAAAGAGTGAGCTTAATAACTTCGTGTCCCCAGAAAAATGCAGCATTCAGCATTCACGCCGGAGAAGGCTGCAGGCAGAGGGCGGTGGTTGCGTGTCTCCGCTCAGCAGTATTTTCACATTTCACTTGATACAGAAAATAAATACATAATTTTTCTTATTTTAAAATGACGCTCTTTTGAGCGCTTAGTATGTAACAGGCACTAAAGCGCTTTACCTAGGTGTTAACTATGTGGGAAACTAACACAGGAACACGTTTTTACTACGAGTTCTATAATGTTGGACTTAGTGATCTTCAATGTAGTTAACAGGGCTCCCGAGACACTTTGGACTGATAATCTGTTGGAGGGAGGAGCAGTGTCCTGAGCATTGTAGGGTGTTTAGCATTCTTCCTGGCCTCTACTTGCTAAATCGCAACAGCATGCCAACCGAGTTCCCTCCCCTCCTCCAGTCGCGAAACCCAAAATGCCTCCAGATATCGCCAAATGTCCTCTGGGGGACAAAACTGCCCCCCGTTGCGAGCCACAGAGTTAGCCCTAGCACGTCGCCCTCCGCATCACCTGAAACATCTCGGCCTCCTGTACATAACATAACCGCGATTCACTTTGTCTGCTGCCAAATGCAGGCAGCTTGGCCTCTACCGAAGGATCCAGCAACTCCAACCCACTTGAGTGGCCACACATTTCTCCTTTGCACCCACAAGTACATCTTAAATGCTAACAGATAATGTTCCTTCATATAAGACGCTCCCCCAAGTTACGGAAGTCCTTACATTTCCATGTCCGTAGGCAATCATCTCAGAAAAGGCTCTTTGAAGAAAACATCGGACTGCAAGCATTCCTGCTCTTGCGTCCCTGGTTACTTACTCCATTATTTATCCACGTGGTAAGTCTTCCCCACCTTGCCTTGCTGTCAGGAGTCATCCTCTCCAAACAGTCATCTTGCCCTTGCCTGTCTAAGCCCACAGCAGCACATCCTTAGGCCCCCACGCTGGCAATTCAGAGCCATACCCTCCTCTCTCTCTCTCTCTCTCTCTCCCCTCTCCAGATGTACTTCCAATCCCACCTCACCCCCCTCCCTTTTCAGGATCTTCTCTCTTCATGAAAAGCAAACCCACCGCCCTACTATTCCCTCCCTTTCAAGATAACCAAGCCAGGAAATGTGGTACTCAGTTTGTTTTCACTGCAGCTACTCTCCCATTCCGAACTCCTTAATTCTCTCTTGGGTAGCTTTTATTCCGTGTTTGTCAAGAACCAGTAGAATTAGAGGAGAATTAAGAATCAGAGGTCTGGCCTCATCATAAGCCACCAGCTATGAGGTTTTGGCCACGTGACTTGGTCCCCTTATGAACCACACTGAGATGCCACCTTGACCACAAGGGAGTCAACTGGCATAATACAAGTACGAGGTTTCCAAAATGATAAAGTGCTGGACAATTGTGACTTGTTAGGAGCCTTTTAATCTATCTATACCTTTGCAACTGAAAACAATTCACCGACAATTCCACCAAATCCAGCAAACACTTACGGGGCAAGACTTGGAAAGAAGAAGAAGACATCACAGCAGTCCCGTGGTGGTTTCAAGATTGCACTAGACACACCATCACCCTGCGAGACCCTGCCTGACCAAATGAGGGAATCCACAAATACAGAACCCACTAATATGAGCAGCAGCATGAGAAACGTGGCTTCTGCAGATGAGGTTGCCATGCTTGCTTCCCTGCTTGCTAGCAGCAAAAGGAGCAGCTATTTATTTAGCCCAGTAGTTTTTCTCTTCTGCAGTAGAGATGATAATAATGAGACTTCATAAGTATTACCGTGTGGGTAAAATTACACACTTAGTACTTTGACTCGATAATGGAATCACAGTCATCAGCCAGTAGTTGTCATCATAAATATTTTGTGTAAAATATAATAACTAGAGTAATAGAGTTTTAGACCAAGATGAGATAGGCCCAATGACCTCCCTCCTGGTATTCATATCATGTAGAATCCCCTTCTCCTTGAGTGTGGGCTGGACTTAGTCATTCGGTTCTAGTGAACAGAATAAGGAAAAAGTGATGAGATACCATGTCTGTGATTAGTTTGCAAAAAACAGTGACTTCCATTCTGCTGGCAAACTCTAGCTCCTGCTGGCTTTGGATGAAGTAAGTGGCCACATGGAGAGACCCACGTGACAAGAGACAAGAGGGAGGTGTCCAGCCAGGAGTATGCAAGGAAATGAGGTTCTCGGGCCAGCCTGCAAAGAACTAAATCCTGCCTACAACCATCTGAGCAAGCTTGGAAAGGGATCCTGCCCCTGTCAGACCTTGAGATGAGACCACAGCCCTGACAGTCATCACCTTGGTCGCTGCCTGAGAGAGACCCAGACGCAGAGGAAGCAGCAAAGCTGTGCCCCGACTGACCCACAGAAACTGTGAGGTAACAAATGCGAGTTGTTTTAAGCTGCCAGGATTGGGGGCAATTTGTTACACAGCAGTAGATAACGAATACAAAGTCTGACAGCTTCAGGAGCTTCAGATGGGAAGTTTAATTTTGTCACCGAGGACCAGGAAAAAGCTCTGCATGTGGCAGCTCTGAATGTCATGTTGAACTTATTTTAAGAACGTGTTTCGTTATTAACAAGTAGTCAGAATTTAAATAAGCAATTCAAAGAATACATGGCTCAGCTCGGCAACCATGCGAAAAATGAAATTTTGTTTTACACTTGAAAGTTGAAAATGCCGGAAGAAAAAAATGGTACTTAGGTTAGCCCTAATGGTTAGCAAAGAGATTAAATGGAGCAAAATTCAGGCTGCACATGAGTCCATGTAAATAAAATTTCACCAAAACTCCAGCTATTCGGAGATCTACTTTGGGCTACTTTGCTTTGATTGTACACAAGAACTGAATCTGTTCTTTCAATGAATTTTGTTTCATTGTATTTTTACTGTTACTATTAATGTACAAAGGAAAGAAAAAAAATCATCCAACCACTCAGACAGCCACTCAGGTAATATGTGAATGTGTTTCTCTCCATGTTCTTTCTTCTATGATTGCTGTATAAACGGCTGAAACCGTAGCATTCCTACAACTGTGGGCCTTGTTTGTTGGCTTGTTTTTTTTCATGCAAAACTCTCACCCGAGGTGGAGATGCTGTAGATAGGACTTGGTCCCTGACTGGCTATGAAGTGTCAGAAAGAGAGAACAGTCAGTGCTGGCTTTGACCTTGCTCCCTGGAGCCATTATCTGGGTAGGGAACACTGACAGCCAAAAACGCTGGCAGCTTAAGATCGTGAATCTGCTCAACACCCAGATGTCGCCCTAGGTAGGATCCATCGCACGTATGCGTGAGCCTTGGGGAAGATTCATTTCCGTTTTCTGTGCTTTTTGGTGAGAGGGTTAGTTCAAGTACAGGCTTTTTTTTTTTTTTTTTTTATCCAAACCGAACCCAAAAGGATAGAAGTCCATTAATAATTTTTAATGTCTACATTAATCTGTGAATCACAGAATAGTTTTGGTTAGCTCGTTGTGACACTGTATCATTAATTATTTCTCCTAAATGTGCCCAGGCTAGGTATTTTTAGGGCTAGGATGAGAAATATCATCTAGCCCCATTAAGAATGTATGAAAAGTTAAGTTCGTTAAGAACCACTTAGAATCCCACTGCATAGAAATTATCACCTGAAGTAGCCAGACTTTATTTCTTTCCCACGAGCATGGCTTAGAATGGGGTGTTTATAAAGAAGTTTCAAACTATTAAAACACAGTTACTTGATAGAAAAATACTTAAAAATTAAATGAAAGTGCTCTACTCCAATATATTAAGAGCATGACCATTAACTTCTGAAAAATTGCCTAATTTTCCCTTTAAAAAATTAAATTAGTTTTCCTAACAACTTTAATTTGGCAAAAGAGCAAGAAAAACTTTTTTTTTTTGAGAAAGTAAGTATTCCTAGAACAGCATTATTACAAAAGAGAGAGACAAAAGAACATGTTCATAACTAGAGATGTAATTATATTAAATTTGTTCATTAAAAGAAAATTAACAATGCACTTACATAATGGAAACTTTACTGCAGAAAAGAAAACGCTCCCGATCCATTTGCTCAGTGGGTAAGAAGGCTTATTAAAAATAGAGAAAAACTTGCACGACCAATCATATTTTGTAGAAGAAATGCAGCTTTCTTCAATCCAAGCTACGTATGGTGGTGAAATTGAGTTCACAACATGTTATCTAACAGAGGTCCTGTTTTATAACAATAATGAAAAATAGTCTGACGTGAGGACAGCAAAAACTCATTCTGAAACTGAAATTGTGTCTAAACAGGAGTTTCTACAGATTTAAATATCTATTTAAATCAGTTGTGATTTTTTAAAATACTTGTTCACATTGTACTGACTCCCCGAACCCGTTTCTTCTGACTATGCAACAGCAGCTGCTGCCCTGCGTCTCTGCATTTCTCAATACACTCAATTACACCCAGTATAATTAAATCCACTATTTTCATAATTTTAAGACTATTAATAAAGTATTAATAAAGAAAAAATGTTTTTAAAAAAGTTAAGTCTAGCCTAACTTCTTTGTTCACATGTGAAGTCTTTAAGAGGGCTTCAGAAACACTAAATGCTGCGTGTGATCTGCTGGCTCCACTTTAATTTCCTCCCTCTCTTGTGTGGGTTCAGCTGATGCATCCTGAGATGGAGAGGAGGGCAGCGTGCAAGGATCCACAGACGGTGGTTCCTGTCCCTGGGCTGCTGCCAAATAGCTGTCATCATTGGGACACCTCACCCAACCTCTGCAGGTCTCTGTTTCCACAGTTCCACAATAAAAGGGCCCCCGTCATGTCTAAACCCCTACAACGTTTATGCTTCCACAATCGGATGGTTTTTCTGAGTCTACCCGGGACTAAGTCTGCGGTACTTTCTAATTTAGGAAGGAGAGGGTCAGAGTCTGCAAGCATCAACACAAAGCAAACCCCTCAGTGAACACACCCATGATGGTGAAGTTCCTGAAAAACTATTGTTGTCCCTGGTTTTCGGGCTAGATCTCTGCAAGGCTGAGTGCTCACCTTGAGACAGAGAATTGCCGACAGACACGTTCCCTGGCAGGCACTGGCTGATTTATGGCACAGATGTGACTGAGCTTGTCCTGGGATTAGATGCCTTCCCGCCCAGTCCAGGAGCCGGGGAGTTACTCAGGCAAAGTGAATAAGTGCCCTGTGGTCTCCTAAGGTCCCAACCGGGCAAGGCAGTGGAAAGGGGGCTCCCTCCCTAGAGTCCCAGAGCAGCAGAAAAGTACTAATTTAACCCCAGCAGAGAAAGCAATGGCAAGCAAGGAAGGCTTCGGAGTTAGCCAGGGCAGCCAGGACAGCGACGGTAACTGCAACCCACGGTGTTCCGTCTGGAACAGATCGTTAGCCTGGTGCTACCATTTCGTACCGATCACCATTTACTCTCAACAGCCAGTACGGCAGGCTCTGTTGTGTCCCCATTGTACAGGCGAGGACAGTGAGACTGAGCGGTGAAACCACCTGCTCAAGAACATGTGGCAACTGAACGGCAGAGTGTGTCGGAGGGGCATCGTCTAGCTCTGTCGGTCTCCAAATCCACTCAGAAACGGTGACGAGTCTAAGAGTCAACTGGAGTGACTGCCTCGGGAGGGGCTGCGCGGAGGGAGTTTTCTGTCTTACTCCATACACGGCTGGACTATGTGGATATTTCACGACAAATGAGCACGAACTGTATAATTTTTTAAAGACAACATGCAGAAAATAAGATATCAAATAGTTCACCGCTACGAACTCCAGTCCCAGACTCCCAAACACTGCCGTAGAGTTCTTTTCTCAGCTATTTGCAGGATTAAAATCTGTACACATCTACATACTTTGAAATAAACTGTATAACACACATGGTAATAACATGTTGGCTTACTCTGAGCTGTCTTTGGCCATCTTTGTCACTGAGTATAAGACATTTTATTTATCTACAACACAGATGAAAACTTCTATTCATCACATCACTTAATGAATTCTTAACTGAAAAAAGTACTTTTTTCATAGTATGTACATACACTATAAATATGTCTATATATATGTGTATGTGTATACATACATATATAACCTATATAGTAATGTGCATGTGTGTATATAGTAACATACATATGTATAGTATACACATACATATATGTATGTGTGTGTGTATATATATATAAAATATAGAATGCCAAAAGTATATAGATCTGTCTCTTCATATGTAGATGGATAGGTATAGTTATGGATATAGATTACACATAGACACTTATATATAGCCTCATACTGTTATCTCAAATGTCTGTGAATACCGATGCTTTATATAAACATTAGTATTTCAATGTTCTCCCAAATTTTACAAAAGAAATTCTTTTTGGGACTGATTCATGATTTTCCTTCTAAGTCGCTGAATCTTACATAGTTAGGTATCGACATCCAATGACTTGCTTCTATGACAAAGGAAGATTGGCAATTTACCCGCTCTGCATATAGTTCATACTTATTCTAAGCAAATATTTAGACATATTATGCTCCCCAGAAGACATTTGATGTTGTGAAGCTTTGATAAAGTATCATTTTTTAAAAGTATATTTTGTAACAAGTGGAGTACCTTTTGAGATAAGAGATTATCTTAATACTAACCTTCAATACTTTTTTTTCAAATTAAAGACAAAAGTACATTTCGGCATTTCATGACAGGGTAGCACTATAGAGAATCCAGTGCATTCACAAACGTGCATAACCAACACTGGATGTCCCTGTTGGCACTTCAACTTCCCTTAATTTTCCTATGCTTCAGAAGACTAAATATTGTCCAAATAGCCCTTCTGAAGGGTGTTCAAAGCTCCCTGTATAAGTGACGTAAATCACAGAGGAGGCCGACTGGAATTAATTGTAACGATGTTTGCCATCGGTGTGTATGCTCCTACTCCATGTTAGTTTATTCTCACTTGGGATACAGTTCAAGGATGGGATGCTCCTGTTGCAATTCCAGTTTTAAGCACTTGGGTGAGATCAGAAGGTACGTCCTGTGTAACACGTGTGCTCCTCGCCAGGCAAAGATGTAAAGTGTGCTCCCCGCAAAGCTACCATGCGGAAGGAAGCAGGTCTCTCCTGCTCAGGACTAAGATTCTCCCAACCTCCAACTCTAAATGCTTCTCCACTATCCGCTCAGCACAGTCTACCTAATGCTTTCATTTATTTCCAGTTTGCTGAATGTTATGGAGAAGACCTGTCCCATAGTGGTTCTTGACAGTCCAGGGAATGTGAACATCTTAAACAATCCCTCTGTGGTACGTTACGCATCTGCTGTATTTGAAGAGTTCTTGGTACTGAGGAACAGTGGACAGATGGTTCATTACGGTGAGATATGGAGGGAAGGGTGAGAAGGCCAGGTTTAAATGACGTCTTTGTTGGTAACAGTGAATTACAGAAGGATTTTGTAAGAAAAACCTGTATAGAAGCATATATTGGAAGTTTGGCATTTAACACAAGGTGAGCTTAAGATGCCTCTCTTCTCCTACAGAAGATTCAAGTTCCAGAACAATACATTTCCCATTAGGAGGCGAATGGTCTGCACATCCTCAAAATGTCTAAGGGATGCATAGATTTGAAGTCATTGATCAGGTCACCGATCCCAGAGTGGGAGCTCTCAAAGGAGCCAAGGGTCACAGAGATTGCCCTGAGCGGCAGCGAGCTAAGAGCCAGCTGCCTCTGACCGGGGGTCAATTCTCTCTCGCTGGCCGCCCTCTCCTCCTCCTGTGGAGGCTCAGCCCCAGCCCTATGCTCCACGGCCCTTTTATTTGCTGTGTGCCTGTCTTTCCTTTCCTGCTGAGCCAAGAGCGGTGCCTTTCTGTGCATGTCAGCAACCGACTCAAACACTCGGTCTGGGCTGAGAAGGAAATGATGGCAGGATGTCTGGACAGACTTCAGTCTACTCTCCTAGAGTCCTTGGAGGGCCAGTATTAGAGACAACAGCAAAGTGTTACGCTGCCTACGGAGGACATCCCTGCGCACAGCGTTTGCTCAGGGACCTCGCAGGAAGGAACAGAGCTTTGGTCAAGACAACTTTGGATATTTGCATCTTCCAGCATCCGCTGGACAAAATACCACAGAGCACCTTCGTCTCACCTGAATTTCCAGCATTCAATGTGAGAGAACGGGCTCGTGATACTCAGGAAACTGGGGACAATGAAAACATGGACAGCCAGCAACAAAGGAGAGAAACCAGAATACACACAAAGCTTGGAGGAGCAGAGAGAGCAAAGGGCTTGGGAACGGCGTGCGGTGCCTCCGTACCCCTCGATACGCATCGGCATGTGTGCCGTCACCATCGCAGGGCCTCTGGGGTCGCCCTCTCTGGGGTACTAAAGCCGTCTTTGTGGGGGTGAGAACCGTTCAGCCTGAGCAATGACTTGACATGAAAAAAAAAATTTATTTTAGCTACTAGAAATCAGAGCCAGAAGACAAAGACGGCTCAAAACAACTTGGGCACAGCCGCCCGGCCAACGACCAGCCTGTCGTCATGGTCCCCTCACACTGCAGCAGGCTGGTCACCCCCTCTACACTAGAGGCACCTCACAGGCACCCTGGGCATCCTCCGTAGGAACGTGGGAGTGGGAGGCCTTGGCTCGTGGGCTGCGCCCCTTGCCCTGAACAAGACATCCTGTCATCGCTGCTGTTTCTTCAGGGACTATGAATAGGGGCATATGGCTGTGAAGCTCTGTAAGTAGAACGTAGAGGCTTTTAAAAAATTGCTTCGGTAATCAGATGGCCAGCAGCTGACGTGCATGGGTGGGAATGTAAAGTAGCACAGCCGCTATGGAGAACAGTACGGAGATTTCTCGGAAAACTAAACATAGAACAACCATACGACCCAGCAGTCCCACGACTGGGCATTGATCCAGAGGAAGAGGAGTCAGTACAGCAAAGGGGTGCCTGCGCTCCCGTGCGTACTGCAGCACTAGTCACCGTAGCACAGGGACGGAATTCACCTCAGTGTCCTCCATGGACGAGTGGATAAAGACGACGTGGTACATACACACAATGCAGTATCATTCGGCCATAAAGAAAGAATGAATTCCAGTCATTTTCTGCAACTTGGAGGTTGTTATGTTAAGTGAAATAAGCCGGGCACAGAAAGACAAATATCACATGTTCTCACTCACGTGTGGGAGCTAACAAAGTTGTTCTCGTGGAGGTAGACAGTGGAATGAGAGTTACCAGAGACCGGGAAGGGTGCATGGCTGGGGGATGAAGAGAGGTCGGTTAATGGACAAACATACCGTTAGACAGAAGAAGTAAGTTCCAGAAGAGAAGGGAGAGTATAGTTAACAATAACATATTACACTTTTAAAATAGCTAGAAGAGAGGATTTGAAACATACCCAACACAAAGAAATGATAAATACTCAGGTGACAGACACACTCATACCCTGACTTGACCATTACACATTCTAGGCATATAACAAAATTTCACATGTATCCCATAAATATGTACAAATATAGTGCACCCAAAAATAATCTTAAAAAAAAAAACCCAAAACCCATTCTCCCAGGTTTAAAAAAAAAAAGTCCAGCCCTAGGAAGACTCAAGGTAAAATTTGTCCAAAGTGATGGAATTATCACATCCTTGGTTATGAGTCCTCAAACATCCAAGCCACAAGACCCCAGGGAAATCTAAGCGGGCCTGACATCTGCAGTCAGGCAACGGCATGCTCTGGAAGAGAGCCCCGTGTGTTTGGGCGTCTGTGTCGGCTCATAGCGTGGTCCCCTGCCCAGTGCCTAGCCAGCATCCCGCATCCTCCTGCCAGAAGGAACCAGCCTTCCCAATTCTGGGGTCCCCAGACCCGGGCGTCTGCAGTAGAAGCACACCCGTCCTTCTCATGCCCCCGTTCAAAGCAGGAAACTGCTTATCTGCTCTATCTACCCAATTAGTCTAGGTAAAAGTGAAAATAAATGGAAACCTTGTCAGCCTCTTCCTCTAGAATAAAAGATCTCAGAAACAAACTAGGACAGAAAAACAGCCAAATTCCAATGGAACAAAATGCATCTCACTCTGCCTTCTCCAAACCCATTCTGCATTTCTCAAGATGGTTTAAGAACATAAAATGGATAAAGTCCCATAAGCACCTTTTGCTAACCCTAATGCACTGTATAGAGGTGAGTAGGGCATTAATCAAGTCCCACCCTCCCTCCGTACTCACTCATGCACCTGCCAGACTTTAGGGACCACTCTGGACCACCTCCCATTCCCCTCCACTCAATTTCCCCAAGAGTTTCCAATGCACACCACGTCCACCCAACTCCTGGCCTCGGGGATCTGGGTCTAAATCCAGTTCCCCAGATCTGATCATCAGGCTTCACTAAGAACTTCCACTCATCCACACTTGCTCCTCATCAGAGGATCCTAAACGCCCTGACACGACACTCCTGAATGCAAATGCTGACAGCTAGCCTCTGTTGACTGACTCTGTCTCAAAAAAAAAAAGAAAAATTGCATAGAACAGTGATTATGGCAAAAATGAAGGTCACCATTCATTATTCCATATTTTCACATCTATTCTAAAACTTTCAGTTATATTGTGCACTTGAAAACTTTTCTTAATAATACAAATATTCATAATGTTTTTTATTACAAACTCTGAAGCCAGTATACTGTCTCATCAGGCAGCAAAATAAAGCTTGCTATTATAAAATGAAAAAAAAAAAA
>NW_012151063.1:5010865-5022755 GCF_000956105.1 Propithecus coquereli | reverse complement strand
CTTTCCTTCTGGGAGGCTGCAATTCTAGTAGTGCTAGGCAAAGGGTGTCCATGTGAACAGCCTTCAGTAAAAACCCTGGGCACTGAGTCTCCAACAGGCTTCCCAGGTTGGCAACACTTTGCATGTCTTGACAACTCTTGGCTGGAGGGTTAAGTACGTCCTGTGTGACTCTACTGGGAGAGACACCTGGAAGCTTGTGCCTGGATTCCCCCAGACTTTACCTTTTCTGTTTGTTGACTTTGCTCTGTATTCTGCTGAAATAAATCTTAGCCATGAGTTCCACTACATACTAAGTCTGTGAATTCCCCTAGTGAATCATTGAACCTGGTGGACGCCCTGGGGACCTCCAAGACAAGAAATAACATCAGATCATTCTGGCTGTGGGCTTCTTACTGTGTCCCCTCCACATCTCCTATTATTGAACCTGAGCTACACTTAGTCCAATAAGCCAATGTGCATTAATATAAAGGTTGATCGATTACCGAGAGTGACTTTAACTAGAGAGTATTAATGCAGGGATGAATAATGTCCTTGTCCTCCAGGAACAGTGCTAGCCCTAAACCTATAGTTTGAAAGTTTTGTTGGCATTCCAATGGGCACGCCAGCTGTTCCTACACCCTTAGCCAAGAGATTTTTGAGGGACATCTTCCATGGCCCATCTGTGCAACGCAGAGTGCCATGCAGAGGAAATGGCAGGAGAAGACTGAATAGAGCAAAGGAAGGTAGGATGAGTGAAATAGAGTTGGAGAGCAACAGAGATATTCTACCAAGTAGGGAAGACCAGCCTGCAAGTGGAGAAGGCTCTGGGAACCACAGACTGTTAGACCCAGCAGGGGTCTCAGAGATCCTTGGGCAAATATCCTAATTTTACAGGTTGTCTTAGTCCATTTGGGCTGCTATAACAGAACACCATAGACTGAACAGCTTACAAATTACAGACATTTATTTCTCACAGTCATGGAGACTGGAAATCTAAGATCCCAGTGTGGCAGAGTCTATGTCTGGTGAGGACTCACTTCCTGGTTCATAGACGGTGCCTCCGTGCTGTGGCCTCATGGTGGAAGGGGCGAGGGGCTCTGGGGCCGCTTTTATGAGGACACTGATCTCATTCATAAGGCTCCACACTCATGATCTCATCACCTCCCAAAGGCCTCACTTCCTAACACCATCACCTTTGGGGTGAGGATTTCAACATATGAATCTGGGGGGGACCTAAACACTCAGTCCATTGCACGGGTGAAGGGACTGAAGTCCAGGGAGGTTAAATGCTTGACTCTAATGATAGTCATAAAATTGGTATGAGAAGGGACTAACCCTACTTCCATGTTAGTGCTACCGGTTGATGGATTATTCAGTGCTTTGTAGCCCATTAGATGTTAGTTCCTGCTCAAGTAGAATCTGTCTACTCCAAAGTAATGTCCAGGAAAGCTACTTTTTTCATTTAAGAATGGAGAGCATTATTGGCCCTGAATCAAGGCCAGCAGTTTGCTGAAGCTGTTGGTTTCAAACAGGAGCCTAAAGAATTATATTTCTATGGTCTGTTGGCCATTTCAGAACTTTGGAAATGTAATGGTCAATTCATTAGAAAGAAACATCTGAGTCATTGGCAACAGATGTAGTCTTAATACCGGGGTTCCAAAATATCCATGAAATATTTATATTTATCTCGAGATCCCTGATTTTAAGTTATTTGTTAGAATTGTAATGTTGTTAAATTTTAATTATAATCCCCCCAAATTACTGTGCATTTTCAACCAAAATAAAAGGATGATTCTACACTATGAAAAAAAAAAAAAAAGAATGGAGAGCATTGAGTGGAAAGATCAGAGCATGAAATCAAGTGGTTGTCCTTTCAAAGCCTGGCCCTGTTACTCGAAGCCTCTGTATCACATTATCTCCATTCTTAGAAGAAAAGGAGGACACTCAACTCCCAAGTCAGATGGGAGATGTTTAGGAGACCATACTCTTTTCTTTCTCCTTCTCTTCTCATCAGCTCTCACCAATGTCTCTCTTGGGTCACAGTGATGTTAAATATCTCAGGATATTTCTGTGATGGAGAAAGAGTGGAAGAAAAAGGTCTAGCTAGTCTATGTCCTCAGATGTTACACCAGTTTAAAAAATACTTTTAATTCACTCTGGGCTTTTCTTCAAAAGCAACAGGAAAAAAAAGTACAGATAATTGAACACTATCACTTTGAAAGATAAATTCCTATAAAGCCATTTAATATCATTGCACAGCATTGCTTTTATCTCAAACTTTCTTCACAGCTAGAGTTCAAACAACTTAATAAAATCATTCGAATTTCTACAAAATTTAAGAAAAGGAAAATATTAGGAATAGAATGATGAATAGAATTATGGCTACAGGCTTTTCTTTTTGCTTACAAAGAAAATATTTACTATTCAGTTAGATTTATACTTTTAAAATTGGGACTTTTCAAATTCCTTTCCCTTGGTGATGCTTAAACTATTAAGTGGTTTATAACTCTTTGAACTCTCACTATCACTGAAAAAAAAGGAAAAAAAAATGGATAGTCCAATATAATCATGAATGTTCAATATAAACTGAAAAAGATGTATTGTGTGGGACTGTGGGGATGACTCCCTTCCTTGGTTTGTGTGGGATTTCATGGTTTAGCACTAAAAGCCCCATGTACTAGGAACCCTTTCAATGCTGAGCTGACCAGATGGCCACTCACCCAATCAAAACTGCTGAAGGGATACTTCTTTTAAAAATTAAAAAAGCAATCACTACTTTTAAGCATATTAGTTATCTTTCATCAGTATTGGCATTCAGATAAAATCTATAGACTTTGTCAATCAATTAATAAGATTAATAGGAACTGATTCAAAATCACCTTCAGGTGAAAAGGAGTTTGATAGAAATGCATAAGTGGATCCCATCTTTGGAATCAAAAGTGCAAAAAGAAACTCCCAGGCTGAAAGGAAGATAGGCATGGAGGAAACATCTGTAAGTTCATAATTTAGGGCAGTATTCTCTGGTCTGAAATGGACAACAGAACAATTGCAAAAGTCTAGATAAAACAAGAAACTTAATGACAATCACGTATGTCATTTATGTTAAACATAATTTTGAAAAAGACTCAAGGCATCTTACTTGCACCTAAAAGCATCTTTCCCCACATATAGCTCTGTTCTTTGTGCTCAATCCCACTGGGGGTGTTCTAATTGAAGAATGTCTTCTAAAAAGTAGAGATGTCCTTTGACAAAAATTTTCATAAGTTGAGTGTGCTTAAGCTTCAAGCTTATTATTATTATACTTGTGGAATTACAACAATAGTAAACCAAGAAGGTCCAAGTTGAAACAATAATATGATCATACTTGACAACAGGATATAATTCTACTTAATTAGCCAATGGCAGTTCCTTATTTATTATTATAAAATGGTTCTTATCTTAGTCCATTTGGCCTGCTATAACAGAATACCATAGAGTGGATGACTTACAAAGTACATAAATTTATTTCTCACAGTTCTGGAGGTTGGAAGTCCAAGGTCAAGGCATGGCAGAGTTTGTGTCTGGTGAGGACTCACTTCCTGGTTCATAGATGGTTCCCACTTGCTGCGTCCTCACATGGTGGAAGGGGCAAGGGAGCTCTCTGGGGTCTCTTTTAGAAGGGCACTAATCCCATCCATGAGGCTCAGGATCTCTTCATCTCTCAAAGGACCTACCCCCTGACACCATCATCTTGGGGATTAGGTTTCAATATAGGAATTTTCAGCGGTCAGAAACATTCTATTTCTGTGCCTATGAAAATGCAAACAGGCCGGGCGCGGTGGCTCACACCTGTAATCCTAGCTCTCTGGGAGGTCGAGGCGGGTGGACTGTTTGAGCTCAGGAGTTTGAAACCAGCCTGAGCAAGAGCAAGACCCCATCTCTACTAAAAAATTAGAAAGAAATTAATTGGACAACTAAAAATATATAGAAAAAATTAGCCAGGCATGGTGGCGCATGCCTGTAGTCCCAGCTACTTGGGAGGCTGAGGCAGGAGGGTCACTTGAGCCCAGGAGTTTGAGGTTGCTGTGAGCTAGGATGACGCCACGGCACTCTAGCACAGGCAACACAGTGAGACTCTGTCTCAAAAAAAAAAAAAAACGTAAACAAAAGGTGCCCAATCTAGTCAGAGAGTACGCTGTATGTACTAGGTAAATGTCCAAGACAAACATTTACTGCTTAGAAGGGCACACAGTGTGATGTCATTTCATAAACAACCATACCATTTTTTAAGTAAAAACAGGAAGATATTAGAAACTAGAGACTAGCTAACACAAAATTTGCCTGACAAGATTGCTGAATTAATATTTCTATAGAAGGTTTGCGGGCACTTAGAAAGCTAACTGGTGATCATTTGGTACCATCCTGAGGTCTCTAGGAATGATGCTGGCACCCTATCTTTTAGGGTAATGCTATCAGACTTCCTCCTGGTAATACCAGCAGTAGAATGAATAGGCATTTGAGCACAGAATTTAAAAATCTCATGTTACAGTATCTACGAATTATAGCTGGTTAAACAAATGTTCCACAAGAGAGCTGATTAAAGACTTATTCCAAAAGGAAAAGGTTTTTGAGACTATGTTATACAGCTCTGCATTATTCAATAATTTATATCAATGACTTGTATGAACGGGCTATTAGACTATCTATCCACCATGTGGAAGATAGCTTGTGCACTGGAAGACATTAGAAATTCAGAAAGACCTTGATAAGTGGAACAAAAGATGAAAACTCCACAAAATGTAATGTAATGGGTAAAACACATAATGCGCTTATTTAAGAAACACAATCAGGGCACAATGACGACACTATTCAGATGCGGCCTACTTGTAACTCACGTACTACAAAGCAAGTTTAGACAGTTGAGCAATGCAATGATGTATTAATAGAAGGCTAACGTTAATGCTACTTTAGATACATTAATAGGAAGATGCTTCTGAGACAAAGATGATGAGTTCCACTGAAGTGTACACTTAGCCAGGGAGTTGGAATATTTTTCAGTTCAGACCACTGCGATTTAAGATAGAGACTCACTGTCCTTCAAGGGGAGAGTGATCGGGATGCTTAAGAGTACAGGATGCTTAAAAAAAAAAAACCATTTCACATTTCTGATTACTTAGGAATTGGCAACATTTCATCTAGAGCATTAGAGTAGTCCTTTCACATGCTCAAATGTATACCTGTGAAAGAGAGAAAGGATTTAGCTGTCGTCTCAGAAGCCACGGTGAGGACAGTATACAAAACAAAAACCAGGGCACTTACAAGAGCTGCCAGACCACGGAACGCCTAGCCCGGCTTGGCTCATCCTTCCCGTGCTGAGCCTGGGCAGAGGTCAAAAAACCCCATCTGTCAGGGATACTTCAGAAGGGATGACTTCATGGAGAATTAGGGAATTTAAACAAAGTGGCTCTTGTCATCCTTCCTAACCAGAAGATTCCAACAGCGCGTGAGCAAGGTCGTCACCTAAGATACATCGAGGCAGAAATGAAAAATAAAAGTACACCAATGGAGAAAGAAACCCAACAAAACAAGCATCCTCATCACTCTTTGGAAGACGTGGGCACAAGGCTCTACTTATTAGATGGAGAATGTGATCTCCTGATGAAATAAACTCGATAGGAAGATGATAATTAGCAAATAATTTGGCAGCATTATTTAATTATGGGTCATTTAAATGTTTTGCAACAGCCACAAAAGCCATTTGCATCTTACTAATTAGCCCCATCTATAACCCATCCTAAACCCTCCCTGGCTAAGCCTCACAGAAAATCATTATAATCAATGGAGATTACCAAGCAACGGCAGATTTCAGAAATGAGAACATGACCACGCGTGTCGGAAGGACACGCAACACAAGCAGGGAGCTGCCCTGAACTTCCCAACTTGGTTTCTTTCAAGGTTAAAAGCTCCCAGCACGGCCAGCGGAAAAGGCACTTACTTTCTGGCATCTGCAGCTTCCGCCCCTGTCCCTGGGGAGGTGAGCTGTGACGGTGGGGACGGCAACTCAATTCATTCGCCCTCCGTTCCTGGCTTCTGCATCCATGGGAGTTTAATGAGCATATTCCCACGAAGTGCCTCTTTTTGGAAACAGGCCTGCCTGCCTAAGTCTCCGTGACTTCCCCACACAGCTGGGTCCGGTCTGCTGTCCAGGCTGGGCCAACAGCGTTCTGGGCAGATCTTGAGAGGACACAGCCTTTGCCCGGCTGCGTCTATTCGGGAGTTTGGAGTGATGCTAGTGAAGCAGTTTCCTCAGGGGCAACTTATCCACTTTGGTTAGATTTGAGTCAGAGATGAGTCTAGACACATCTACTGTTCAAGCGGTCGATGTGGCAGCACTGTTACAAGACAGACAGCAGGTGCAGGCTGGTGGCACGGGCCAGGCACGGTCAGGGGTCAGAGGATTGACTGACTGTGAGTTGGGTAGGTTCTTTTCCCTTTCTTACACCTGCATTCAGTCTGGGTCAGTCACAGCTATGTCTGTCCTAAGGCGACTTTAAGCTGTTCTTGTGAGGGTAAGCTTTGCTCTAAGGTCTATGAAAGTTGCATCTGTGCTGAGGTGGCCTTGTTTTCTGGAAAATCCCCAGGGTCAGGTTGCAAACACCAGGGCCAGGTTGCATTGTCCTGCTAGGTGTCAGGCAGACTGTCAAGTGGGCTTTACGGTGATCACTGATTTTAGAGCCACAATATGTCTCTTTGTGCATATGTGCCAGCCTGAGCGAGCATGTATACTCTACACATGGGCCCCTTGAATATCTTCTCCCGTGCAGCTCAACCACCGCCACCGCAAACAGAACAAGAGGTTGCCAGATAGAGATCACGCCACTGACAATGTTGAATTTCTCCCAAGCCTGTGATCTTGGAAAACAGCAAATGTTAAGAAATGCCCTGACAAAGATTCTTTGCTTCACCACACATTAGTCAGGTCCTGAACCTTCTCGTAAGCTTATATCCGCACTTCTCTATAAAATCCGGTTTTCTCAAGAAGCCCTCAACCTCGATATCTGGTCACCCTGGATATGTGATTGGGTTTCTCCTCCTCTACCCTCCCCTGGGGGATGTCTGGTCACCCTGGGCTGGCTTCAGCTAGAATCCTGTGAGGTCAGCTAAGCCAGAACGCCCTCACCCCTGATGTGTCCTCTTAGCCATTTTCTACCCGTACCCCCCATGCCTACTTGCCCAGCTGTGTTCAGAGCGGAGCCCAGTCTCTCTCCCCACTGCAAGACCCCATTGCCACCATCCTTACACCTATCGCCATGACGGTCCTGAATAAAGTCTTCCTTACCGAGCTTTAACAAGTGCCACCGGATACTCTCTTCTTTAACACTCTGCACCCTTCGTTTTCCGGACAACGACTGACTGCAAAGAATGACCCCCCACACCTTCCTCATCTGTCTGGGAAAGATTCATGGATGTCCCTTGTCCACTGGGACAAATCCAGAGATATATCCTCCAAATTCTCCTCCTCTATCTCAGAAATGATTAGCTGAACTACTTGTTCCCACTGGTCAAACATTGCATCAGCTGTCTCCTTCCCCCAGGCCCCCGAACTTCGGTCCACCCTCAGCCTGAGCTAACAGAGAGCCCCTCCTGGGAACAAGCTGGGCCTCCAGGTAAATACTCCCTGGTCTACAGTCTAATCAGGCCACCCTTACATCCCTCTTCCCCAAAAGGAATTTTTTCTAGGCTTGTTTACTCCACGCCATAAAAGAAAAACCACTTGGCCTCTGGCCTTGGAGAGGCTTGCAGATCTTACAGTCAGAGCATTTTCCGTCTTGCAATAATCCTCTTGAATAAAAGTCTCTCCTTACTAAGTCTGCATTTGTTCTTTTACTTGACTCCACACAGACCAAGCTTGGCTGAGGGGAGGCTTTGGGGCTAGCGGAGTTGGAGCCCTGTTCATGTGTGATTTTTATGTAAAGTAAACCTTCCTTTCCTGTGAGAGATTCTACAGGCTGTGGAATCACAGCCCACGGTGTAGTATCCTGGTTGTTGAGCTTCTATCAGAAATCAGATGCCACTTATCCAACGTCATGTCGACGCTAACGAGTGAGGCGTGTGTCTGCCCCATCTCTTGAAATGTCCGTTGCATAACTGTTAGCTTGCAGGGTGGGGTGGGTAATCCCATCCATGGCTCAGTTACTGTGGCAAATGTCTCTGATCAGCTGGAAGGAGCAACACATTCCAATATGTTTACTATACATGCGCGCTCCAAATTAGCAGCTCTAGCTACTTCTCTGCTGTGGGACAGCCTCGTGGTCTACGAATGGGCTGGCTCTTTCTGTGGGGGTGGACTGGGGTGCCAACAAGGCCCTCGTATCCATCACGTGGTCCCAGCAGAAAGGAGAAGACATATGCACAACAGGAGAAGTAGAGAAGAATTCACTGAAAAGACGGCTAACAGAGGTGAGGGTAGGAGTAGGGAAGCCAGGAGAGGGATGGCCCCAGAGCCTGATACCACCCCAAGGCCCAAGGGAGAGGGGGTCTCCCTGGAGCCTGCAATGACCTGTGAGAGGTCCAGGATGCAGCCCTTCCTGAGCAGCCCTGCAGGGAGGAAACAGGGCGATGGATATCCCTATCCCACTCTGCTTCCCCTCCCACGCATTGACTTTCCTTGGCCAAACACAACAGGGCCAAGGGGCACGAGAACCTGTTGGTGTCATGCACGTGGGGTTTCCTCCCCACAGGGTGGAGAGCAGTGTGGGTATAGGAGGATTGGCTCCGAGGGACCAGAGGAAGGACTCCAGTCCAGGCCTATCCCTGAAGGGGCCATGAACGTCGCTGTGTCACTACTTTCTCACCCCACATTAGGTGGGAGCATCCTTTCCCCATTTCAAAAGAACGGTGAAGCTTAGAGGGCTCCTTGTACTTGTCCAGGATTTGGGGAAATAGAATACAAAAGGGAAGGCCATGAATGGAACCCTTGCTTATCTGTCTCCAAAATACTTTGATAATTTTTCTTGAGCATAAAATGATCCCAAATGATGTTATATTGCAGACATGTGTGGGTTGGTATTGGTTGACTCCTCCAGTTAACTGCTTTGCTGCTTTTTGAAAGATTTTTAATCTGAAACATGTCAGGTATCTTAAGTCACTTTTATACTGTTTTGTTCATTTGAATTTCTTTCAATATGCTACAAAAATGCCATACGTACATTTAGCAGCCACACTTGCATGGAAACTGACTACACACATATAATACTACCTCTCATTGTAAGGTTTTCGCATTAATATAGCATTTACCATGATTAAATTGAGTTTTTTGATCTATGGGAAAACTTTCTGTTGTATGAGAATCTTGCATAGAATGCTGACATATAGTAATATCCAAAATAAAGTGTCTGTGTGCAAGTTAAAAAAAAAATACGTCATTCTCCTCACTACATCGCACAAATGTGCAAATTCTTTTCATCCCATAAGCCAAGAGAAGACATTAAAAAAAAAAAAAATAGGAGAAGGACTGTAGTGAATGAGATTCACACTGACGTATAAAGACAGCTGGTCATTCTTTCCAGACAGCAGGTTCCAACTGTGGTCAGAGACAATAAGGCCACTTACCGAGCATGAGAAAGCTTTGGAGGGATGGTTTGACAGGAAGGTTAAGAAAGAGAAGATGCCAAGAGATCTGCAGAGTGACCAATTTTGCACTGGGTGCCCCTGCAATCAGCCAACTCATCATGTGACTCAGAGCAGAAAAGGTGAAGATTCTCAAGGAGAAAAAAACCATGTAAATAGTGTTCATTGTGTTCCTACCATGCACCAGGTTCAGCTCTGTGTGTTCTATATAAATGACAATGATGACAATTAATAGACTCTTAATAGAAGCGATAAGACTGACTGTTGCATGTCGCAATGCTGTAGCCATTGTGAGCAGCTTACGAACACCATCCCACTCAAGTGATGCCGCTGGTCCTAGCATCATTACAATTAGTACCCACCTTGCACTCTCAGAAGAGCCCCAGTTTGTATGATGAGTGACATGGTGGCCCCGTACTTAAACCTCATAGAAGCATCCTATGTCGAAGGCACAGTTATCACCCCACTCCTCAGCACGAAAAAGCCATGGCTCGGTGAGGCTACATGACGTGGCCAGGGCCACAGGGCTAATCATCTCAGGAGCCCCATTCAGAGACGAGTCTGTCCAACCCCGGGGGTCTGCGTTTAGTCGGGGAAAAGGACTCCACACAATTCCCACCATCTCCAGAGAACATGATGAGAGACTGTTTCATTCAGATGGCTAAGCGGAGACAGACATCCGCCTTCCACAGACATGTTTATATCACACATAGATGCATATGGAGAGGGACCCACAAGAATATGGAAAGTGTGGCTCATACCAAGTCTGTGGAAGGCATATTTGGCTAAGGTCACGGCATGAGGCCCTCAAGCAGTAACTGCAAAGGAGAACTTACAGTAAAACTACAGAGAGAATGGCCAGGCTGTAAAAAACAACCACTGTCAAATTCCTGTTATTATTTTTGGTGAGCTCTTTAGAGAGCCTAGGTATTATTAATAAAAATTAAATTAAATCACTGTACACTTAGGTAACTGCAACCAAGGAAAGAAAATAATTATTTCACTTATACCAGTTTCCCCTCACAGGAAATGCACACACACAAAAAAACCCTAAGTGTCTGCTAATAGACAGGGAATATTCCAGAATTCAGTTTCCATCTCTTAAAGCTCTTATACAAACACGTGTGGACCCGGAATGCTGACTTGATGTGGTCACCTGAATCGGACAGGTGGTCTCCAGAAGCATCTGCTCCATTCACCCTAGATATGGAGGTCTCTGTCACGGGACATTCCTTAGACCCTAAAAGACCAATATGGAAGACACCTAATGGGACATCCACCTAGAGTTCCGTCTGGCGCCCCAGCACACACAGAACCACCCTACTGCGGATGCCTCATCGCACTGCCCTCGCGACTGCCTCAAGAGCCAAGACCCAAACCACCTCCCTCCTGTGTCCGCTCTGAGTTTCGGCGACTGGGATGCCATTTCCACCCCTCACACGCAACAGCAATGGCAGACACGAAGGTGGCCCACGCACTGCGGCTTCCCGCGCTCAGTTCTGGGCATGGCCTTCCTCATCCACAGAGGTCCATCCTCTGCGATGTAGGATTCTGGCGAGGAGTCCCTCGCACAGTAAGGTCAGATAGAGCTGATGACGCCATCCGACAGACCAGATCAGCTGTCTTTAAGGTGGACATGCTGGATTGGGTGAGAGGAAGCAAAAAGCCAACCAGGACATGAAAAAATGCACGGCGCTGCTGGGGAGGGGGTAGTGCAGATGGATCAATTTTTATACACGAAGGAAAAGAAAATATCCCTCTCTGAGATACCCAGGATTGTCGAGCTGAAGGTTAAACAGCAGGGGGATGCTCTGCCCCTCCCCCTACTTGTCTGATGGCAGGACAATTTACAAAAACAAAGGTCTTCCCACCCTCCTCTCTGCCTTGTCCACCTAAGGACAGGTGGCTTTACAGGACTTTCTTATCAGCTGTTATCAGCACAGCCAGAGGACCCAGAACAGACTTTACTCTTTCCATAAATTTCCCTTGCCACATTTTCTTGCCTTTCAGAAGTCCAAAGATGCTCTCCTCTTTGTCTTGTTGCTATATAGGATTTACAGCTCTTTGTTACTATTTAAGCACCTCAGTAAGCCACTGCCTTGAGACAGACATGCTCTGGGGCTGAGCCTCGCCTGGGGATGGGCACACATCAGTGAACTTCTGCTCATTTTTCTCTTGTTAATCTGACTTCTGTTTTCAGGAGAGTGTCTCGACTCAGAATCTATGAGGGAAGGAGAGAAATTGTATTTTCTCCCCTACACACACACAAAAAAGAAACATTAAGGAAGTTGGATGCCTATTA
>NW_012151063.1:5000522-5007125 GCF_000956105.1 Propithecus coquereli | reverse complement strand
AGTCCCAGCTACTGGGGAGGCTGAGGCAGGAGGATCACGTGAGCCCAGGAGTTTGAGCCTACCATGAGCTACGATGACGCCACTGCACTCTAGCCTAAAAAAAAATAAAATAAAATAAAATACAAAAGGCTGAAGAATAAGGAAAACTCTATCTCATGGAGAGAAATAGCTTAATGCCCAAGTTGTGTTAATGCATATTTTTACTGTGCTATAAATATAGCAGCAAATGCTGCTGCCTTGTTTAACTGCTTGTGAAGCAAGTGTCCGATTTTACTATAGTACAGAAGTGAGCAGTTCAGATTCTGTGCTGTTGGCTCCAATAGTATCCAACTGAATGGCTGTTTTTCCTGCTGTTCTAAAAACCAGGAGGCTGGGAAACCATTCTTCCCATTCCCCCAACAATCATCTCATCTCCTAGCATAGAGTAGACGTGGGAAAATATTTGTCATGCAGTGATTTGTAGATATTATCATGATTTTCAGCAGGTCTGGGTAACCTTGAACCTGCTATGTTATCAAGTAACTGATACTCTCCATTAAGTTATACTATCATTCTTTGGTTACTTGTTAGGTTTTCTTGATCAAAAAGACAACACAATTTATATGTAATTTCATTTATGCATAATGATCCTTCTTCCATTAAAGCTCAAATTTGGTTTTCATTACAAGACTTAGAACTCTAAATTTTCTTATTTATCGATACATCTATACTCTATGGTAGAAGTTTAATTTTGGGGCTTCGTTATTTTGTCATTATCTAAAAGACCTTTTTATGACATCATTTAGAAAAATAAAAACTTAGGGAATTAATATTTATGAATTCAATCAATAGGGAAAGCTGTAAACTCACTCTCTCCCCTGCCTGAAAGTGTTCACAAGGGAGAGTTACTTGACTGAAATGTTAAAAGTTAACCACCGTTCCGCAATACTCCACTTTCCGGTACCGCCTTAATCCCTATAGCTTGCACATATCACGGAAATGCTTGAAGCCACCAACATTCACGCCTGCAATAGAAAGGAGATTTGATGACGCTGTGCTAGTTGTCACTTTCTGAATAAAAATGCAACTCCTTAGCAAAGCAGAAAAATCGATCAGCAACTCTTAAAAATGTGTTTCCTCTGCATGAGGGAACAGGTATAATTTTTAATAAAAATGGAGTACAGGAAAAGAATATCAAATTTGCTTGCCAAACCCAAACTAATTAATTGTTTCTTTCTCTGATAATCAATGGATCTGTAGGATATAGCTAATTATAATTAAATTTATAACAAAATCTTTGAGTAGAGCTTTCAGGTCAGTACTTTCTTAGAATCAAGATTTATATTTTATGCTTTCAATCATACAGGGGAAGAGAAAAAGAAAAAAAAAGATTTATATTTTATTCACACAGGTACATGCATGGCTCTTATTGAACGCCCTTGGATCGCACAGTTCTATGTTTATTTGTAATGAAAAAGAAAGGCTTTAATTAGTGATAAATGGGACATCTTTTTATCAATGTATTAGGATGAATCATTTGAAATAGCCGTTTTTGTAGGTCAAAATGGCTGACCATCAGTAATGTGCTATGGCTAGTCATGTTTGGTCAGAGGCCAAATTACCAGTAAGAACAAAAAAAAAGAAAAGATTGATCAATCAATCAACCAGTAAGCAAACAAATAATAAAAGGAGATAAGTATGTTTAGAAAACAAAAGAGAACCTTTGGAAACTCAGTGTATGATAAATGAAATAATTCGGTAGAATGCTGGGAAGATCAATTTGAGGACATCTCAAAGGGAATTGGAACAAAAAGGCAAGGTGATTGATAACAGGAGAGAAAAGATACGAAAATGACGATGTCATAACCTGGGGGCTGATCTTCAGCTAATAGATGTTGCAGAGGAACAGAGAGCAACCATGAGGGGATGAACCACCCAAGCAATAAAACAAGACGTGGCTTTAGAACCGAAGGGCATGAATCTCCGTATTGAACAGACCCCTGGCTGCCCAAAGCAATGAACAAAAATAAACGCAGAGTAAAGCCCATTGTCATGGAATCTTAGAACACTGAGGACAAAGAAGAGGTCATATGTGCACAGTGGGTAGGGAGGGTGGAGGGGTTACATACCAAAACATAATGGCTTTGGTCTTTCAACTCACTGGTACAAGACAGTCAAGAAATGACTGCAAAATCCAGAGGAAAAACAACATCCAACCTGGAGTTTTACACCAATCAAACCACTCCAGCCAGTTTCACTGGCCCCTGAATACGGGCCATGAATGCACTGAGTGCCAACTATTTGCTCCTCAGGCTAAAGGTCTCTGCTCCCAAGGAATCTGCTACTCAGTGACGGGGAGCCTTAGTGCCCAGGTGGTAGCATTTCCTGTTGCTGCACTCTCCCAGGTAAGATCCCAAAAGAAGAACCACAGCATAGAGTTGTTACTTCTATCTTGGGGGAACAGTGGAACATGATGAATAATAATTGCATGAATTAAATTCCCATTCTTTCTCTTCTTCACCATGAAACCAGGATGTGGGTGCGTAGGCAGGGAAAAGCATCCTTTTCTTCGAATGTAATTAAATTGGAATGAAAAACATCTATTAAGAGCATTATCTGATAGCCTAGATGATCATGCATTTGGCCAAGGCTCTGTTTTACTGAAGAACAGTCTACACTCCTGTATTTCTTCTTCCTTTCCCACAAGGTCTAGCACTGCACATGCCCCAGCTTACCAGTGTGTCTACAGCAATGGGCAGCAAAAGCTCTGCTACTGAGAGGAGCCTAGCAGGGGGCTATGTGAGGGCCACAAAGTAGATCCACGAAATCTATCATTAGTATCCCTGATCTTAGAATGGGGAAGGATATTGTAAGTCATTGATTGAGAAGGAAGGAAGGGAGGGAAGAAAGAGAGGGAGACAGACAGGAAGGCAGGGAGGGAGGGAAAGAAGAAGGGAAGGAAAGAGGCAAGGAGGGAAGGAAGGAGGGAGGGTAGGAGCAAAGAAAGACCAATGGGAAAAGTAATCAACATCCTAATATTTTTAAAATGGCAAAAGACAAATGATGGACGGGAAAACAATCATAAATTATTATAAAACAGGAAAAATGTTCAGCCTCATCAGGAAATCAAGAAAAATTAAAATTAAAACACAAAGAAAATTCTTGTTTTAACATACTGATTTGGTAAATATTGTGACAGGGTAACACTGTATCTTGGGAAAGAAGTGATGAAATGAAGAGTCCGGCTCATCAGCTGTGGAAACGCAAACTCAGACAGACTTTTGGGAGCGTGTTTGACAATGGACAGCAGGTGCCTTGATGTGTGCACACTCTTTGACGCTTGGTGTTTCTATTTCCAGGAATTTATCTAGTAATGGAGAGAGACACAAGCATGTCTTTTATTCTTTATAAGCCTACCAATAGTGGTTAGAAAATTGTGAACTAGGAGACTTGAGGAAAGGTTAAATAAATTACATACTAGAGACAAAGGCAATATGTGTAACCTAAACATTTGTACCCCTGTAATATTCTGAAATAAAAAAAAAGTTATAGCATAATAACAAAATTACAGCCCTTAAAATTCTTGATTTCTGAAGAATATCTTCTAACATAGAAAAGCTTCATGGTATAAATTTAGGGTGGAATAGGCAGAATCGAACATTATATAAAGGCAACATGATCACAAATTTTTAAAAGACTATTCACACATGTATATGTGAACATGTATGTTTCATGTGCACGTTTGTATAGACACGCCTACACATAACAGGAAAGAATGATGATATAACTTTACTTGTCATTAGCTTGGTGAGAGTGGGACAGTGGTTTTGATGTGATTCTTTTTTTTTTTTTGAGACAGAGTCTCACTCTCTTGCCCGGGCTAGAGTGCCGCGGCGTCAGCCTAGCTCACAGCAACCTCAAACTCCTGGGCTCAAGCAATCCCACTGCCTCAGCCTCCCAGGTAGCTGGGAGTACAGGCATGCGCCACCGTGCCCGGCTAATTTTTTCTATTTTTAGTTGTTTGGTTAATTTTTTTCTATTTTTAGTAGAGACGGGGTCTTGCTCTTGCTCAGGCTGGTCTCGAACTCCTGAGCTCAAACGATCCGCCCGCCTCGGACTCCCAGAGTGCTAGGATTACAGGAGTGAGCCACCGCACCCGCTTTTATATGATTCTTAACACATTCTTGTATTTAGCAAATGTTCTACTTATTTTCATAATCGGAAAAAAAGTTTGGAAATACAATTTAACCACATTGTATTCTTGATGACAGAGAAAGATACTGTCATAGTTAAATTTGCAAAGCTCCTCAAATACAATAATTTGTACTAATGGGAATACAAAGAAAAGGAACCTGGGCTTAGGGCTGGCCTGGAGAGACTCCTAATTTAGAGAACTCCCATTTGAGGAGCTCTGATAACTGTCAGCTGGCCCTCGTCACATCATCAGGAAAAAAGTAATAACAATAAGTTTCCCTTTTTAGAGAAATTTGTTTAGTCCTTATTTTTTAAGCACCAGCACATGGTAAATGCCTAATAAATACTTGTTGCAGAGGACTGAATTAACACACATTTCTAATCTTTAGAGATTTCCCCCCGTGGACAAATCTCTGGTGACACTAATTCCCAGTCTGAGGCTGATGGCCTACGAACCTGGCCCGTCGCTGGGGTTAGTCCTGGAGTTCCAATGCAGAAGAGCCCGGAGTTCTGATGTTCTAGGGCCAGAGAAGAAGGATGCCCCAGCTTCAGGAGAGAGAAAGACAGACACACAGAGAGAAAATCCTTTTCTCTCCTGTCTCATTCTACCTGGGCCCCCAGCCATTGGGATTATGCCACACTGAGGGTGGATCTTCCCCACTCAGCCCTGTGACCCACACGTCAGTCTCTTCTCGACACGCCTCACAGACACACCCAGAAACGATGGTTTGCCAGTTCTCTAGGTATTGCTTAATGCAGTCAAGTTGACACGATAATTAACCATCATAAATCCACTCCTTGTCAACTTGGCACCCATACGCATTGCCTTAAATCATACTTAATCTCCAAATAAAGACAGTAACAAGGTAGTAGTTCCACTTAAAGTGATACAGCTATCCTGCAAACAACTGAAGACGCACTAATCCATTCCCCAGAAGAGGAAGCAAAGCCCTGGGGTGAAGTCTACTCTTCTCCTGACATCCCATAACTTAAATATTATGATGCAAAATTAACAAGACTTACCTACTGACATAAAGTTAATATACTTTACATGACATGATAAAGGAATAAGAGAGGAATGAAAACAAAGATATTCGCTAAATGCATGTGTGTGTATATATATGAATATGTATATGTTCTGTATTCATATATATTATGTATATATATATGAATACATAAATGTATTCTTAACAACATAGGGAAAAAATACTCCTGACAATTACAGCAGTCATTCCTGTAACTGGTCACACCAATCTCTTCTGGGAACACCCTCCCAGAAACACCCCAGAGGGAATGCTTTACCAGTTCTCCAGGTAGTCCTTAATCTGGTCACGGTGACACCGAAAATCAATCTTCCCAAGCACCATGGATTAGAAAGGAGATTATAACATATCCAGTTAGCAGTGGCAACATTAGCTGTAGAGAGTTAATATAAAATAAAAATTAAAAAAAAGAAAGGATTAGAAAGGAGAAATCAACCATGCCACACATATGTGGCCCTGACTTCAGGGATCAGTGTCTAGGAACACTGACAAGTTCCCATCCTGAGCAGGGCTCAGGTTCTGCATGTCCAGTCTTGTCTGTTCCTACATTAGATCACAGGTGGTCCTATGTCCCGGAAATCCACAGAACTGGAACAGGTAACATCTAAACCAGCATTCAAGACAAATGCATAAAACCTCTAGCACAGTTCCCTAGAGCAGAGTGGGATCTCCCAGATACACACAAACCATGAAGCAACAGAAACTCGTGAGTGCATTATTGTTGAGAAGAATGCATTTGAAGAGCAGAACAGATGTGATGAAAGAACCTCCTTACCACAGCGCAACCAGAAAGGAGACAGGATGTAAAGTGAAATCTTTTCCAATAGGTGAAGAGCTTGCTGACTCTTCTCTGTATTTATAATAATGATTCATGAAACCACAACTCTACCAAAAACAAAAAATTAAAAGTCTGTGTATGTACGTATGAGAGAAAGGCTAAGAAAAACAAAATTGGTTTTGGTTTTCACATTGAGAGCATTCTTGAAGAAGTCTCTTTGTTGCTGACTCAGAAAATTTAATCATAAACATATCCCTCTGAGAACATTCTCAACAGGGAAACTACAAGGTTACAGAAACTATTATCTATCAGTCATTCATCTATTCCATCTATCTATCATCCATCTATTCACTCTACCTCATCTCTATCTGCCATCCATCCATCCATCCATTCATGCATGCATCCATTTATCTATTCTATCATCCATCTATCCATCCTATCTATCCATCCATCCATCTATCCATGCATTTATCCATTCTATCATCCATCTATCCATCCTAGCTATCTATCCATCCATCCATGCATTTATCCATTTTATCATCCATCTATCCATCCTATCTATCCATCTATCCATCCTATCTATCCATCCATCCATCCATTTATCCATTC